>NW_025999961.1:1405571-1411865 GCF_001458135.2 Marmota marmota marmota | reverse complement strand
CCCCCCCCCCAGTTTAAATTCCTAGTGGTGGAAATGCCTGACTAAGGGACAGGGCACATTTTTGAGGCTTTTGATGAGTAACACAAAATTGCCCTCCTGGAAAGTTACAATTGAAACACCCACCAGCAGCATTTGAAAGTGACACTTTCCATATCCCCTCCAGGGTCATCTAGATTTGTTTTTAAACAACCACATCCCTATATGGACATCAATTTTAAAAATAGTGAAACCATTGATAAAGCACATCTAAGAAAACAGCAAACAATTCAGGCAACCAGTGTTTGATTTTATAGTTTATACATTTTCAAATGGAGGACATAAATATTTAATTACAAGGCACCAGCAGACTTAACTAGAACAATCTAGTGAAATGATACTTCAAAAGGTGCCAAGCTAATAAGTGAAACCTATGTCTGCCTACCTGGCTAATATTATGCTTAAAAGTTTTGGTTTTAATAGCAACACACCCTACTTTTTTTTAACATGAAATTCTATAGTCTTTCAAATTTTACAAGCATTATCTCACAGTTAATGTGACAACCTGAAATTCTCAAAATTATTTTAGATATTCATTTATTCAACAAATATCTGGTTCCTGCTGTGTGTTGGGCACTGTCCAAAGGCTGGGGAAACAGTAGTGAACCCTCAATGGTGTTGCTCTAGAGGGACACTTAGAACCCTGCAGTTAAGATTCAGCAAACCATGGTTATGATGCCAGTCAGCAACTACTAGGTTTGGGCATATTATGATGCCTCTTGGTCTTAGTTTCTTTATCTGTGAACTTAAGAAGTCAACTAGATGTTCTGTCTTTCTCTGGCTTCTCATATTCTATACTTTCCTTGGGTTAATTTGAATGCTTAACTTTTCTATTATCTGAGTTTTGTTTTCTTCCATAAAATCAGAATAAGGCTCTCCCAAAAAAAACAATTTTACATGAACAGTAAAACTCTGATGAGCCAGGCACCTTCAAGAAATAAACAGAATAAAGGTCCGGTTAGATAACTGATGCTTCCAACTTTGTTTCTTTGGAGAGGTTTCTCAAATATTCTCACCTCCTTCATTTTTTTCTTTTTTTTTTTTATAGTTGTTGATAGATATTTATTTTATTTATTTCTATGTGGTGCTGAAAATTGAACCCAGTGCCTCACACATGCCAGGCAAGAGCTTTACCACTAGCCACAGCCCCTGCCCCTCACCTCCTTCATTTTGTACTGTACTATAAACACAAAGGCATAAAGCATGGCAGGCCCATGGTCTCCAAGCCTGCTGCATGCAAACATCTGGCACCCAGTCCTTATGCCTTAGTTTACAGTGGCACTTAGTTTACGGTGGCTGCCTCCAGGGGCTGTAGCACTGAAGTCCTGGTGGCCATTCTCACCTCACTTCAGCTAACTCCCACCCCCAACTTAACAAGCACACACAGAATGTCCACAAGTCACAGCCCTGTTGGCATTTCTAATATTAGAAATGGGAAGCGCTGCTTCTGTCACCACAGGTTATTTTCCACCAGACATTCCTGCTACCACCATTTCAATTGTTCTGGGATTCAGGGACTCCTTAGAGAAGCTGCTCTGGGGAGTGGTTAGAGAAAGGCATAGCAAGGGTCTTGGTATCTCAAAGCACCCATGCCATGCATACCTTCAGGAAATGATATTGCCTCCTAGTGGCCCTTCAGGATACTGCCACTTACGATACGTTAAGAGTTCTCAAATCTAGGCACACATGTCAATTCCATGTGTGTGCTCTCTGTGTGTGCCTCATCAGCCAGAAGAATAAGTAGCAGCTAAGATTTTATCACCTCTGTGCAAAAGTACATGAAAAAAATCACCCACCAGAAGTTCTTCCTCCACTTCCCACATCAAACCATAAAACAGTAGCCAATAAAAATGAGCTTTGCTCATTTGAACAACATCAGCAGCAACACATTACTAGAAGAATGTATGTGTATCATTTTAGGCAATATAAAACAATTTTGGAACTCCTGAATCTCTACAGTTCATAAGAGGAAATATAAAAGAGTTGGTAGAAGCACTTTAACTCATGTTTCTAAGCCTCTAAATTCAACACAACAGTGCTGTGCTTCGGTTGTTTGCCTGAAGAGCTTTTACTCCAAGTGTCAGGACAAAGGACAAAGGCTACTTGGCTTAAGATTGAAGAGTTTAAAAAAAAAATCTATGCTTTACACAGAATTTTCACAGAATTGAGAGAAAAAGTTGGAAGATACGATTAGATAAAATTATCCTACCTGAAAACAACTCACTATGTGCAGCTATCAACTACGTAAAATACAAAATTAACACATTTATAGGCTCTTATTCTAAAATTAACAAATTTAAACTCCTAATATTCACAGGAGCTCACAGTAAGTCATGATATTCGTATTAGACACCTACAACAATTGCTTGGCATAAAACTCATTTCCCAGGCTTTCAATTAATATAAAGGAACATATATTTAGAACAACAAACAGAAGTTGGGAAGAGGAAATACCATAAGTTCCTGATATTTCCTAAAATAGAGCACATACACATTCCTCCTGTGAGAATAAAAGTACCTGCATAAGTATGTATGTTTTATCCACTCATTAGTCTGTCCTCTGTCCTAAAGAATTAAAGCATTCAATATGCTAAAAAGGAATCTTTAAAAATTTTACACTTAAGTAAATGGCTATTCCACAGAAATAAAAATAAAATGCTAAATTTCTCAGGAATCACTGTAATTTATTGGAAAAGTGTGTTTTAAAGGTTTCATGCTTAAATTTTATAGAACAATGGCATGCAACTGACTTAAAGCAACAATATGAGTATGTTAACAGTGAAGCAGATTTAGTAAAGTTAAGGGCCAGGGCCATCCTGGAAAATTCACATAAAAGACTCTGGAATCTAAGTACGTTGATCAACATCAGGCAAGATTATTTCTTAGATCAATTATTTATTTTTTAACAATCAGCCACAGCCCACTCTGTGAATAAGGTGGTGCCTCACACTGCAGATCTGTGCCAACCCCTCTGGAGTACCCAGCCCATGGAGCAACTCCACCATCCTCATTTCTCTTCCACTCATGTAGACATTTCTTGACCTACGCAATACATGGTGCACCCATCCCAGCACACTCCTGGAAGCTTCCCTACAGCAGTGACCCTCTGTCTCTCAAGCATGCAAGTGCCCTTGCCCTTGCTGTTCCATTTGCCTGAGCCACCCTTCTTCCAGCTTCTTCCTCCTCAACCAACTCTCAGCTTGAACCTTTCCACCCTAAAGAAGATTCTCTAGCCACTGAATCTAAGCCACCAGTCTCCACCCTGCCCCTCCACCACAGCAGCCCTATTTGATTAATTTCCCAGTACTTATCACTTTCTGACATTATCTCCTTTATTGTTCCTTTGCCTTTTGTCCATCTTCCCAACTCAGATGTGACCTCACAGTCAGGTCTGTCTGCCCCACGCACCACTATATCTTAGTCCCTATAAAGGTGCCTGGAATATTAACAGATGTCTGATAAATATTTACTTAAGAAGAACAAATATAGACAGCATAAGCACAATGACAGGAACCAAATAACAAAGGAAAAAAAACACCTTAAATGCTAAAAGACTGGGTCAGTTTTTTAAAGAAATCAGTTTTTCAAAAGATCATAGCTTATAACCCTCAAAACATAAATAAATAAATGCATAATGAGAATACTAAAGCTCATATTGACAAGTGTCAAACTTTATAACGCATTAGGCTAATTTTTAGTATTAGCATTACTTCTACAATTCATTGTATTGAAAGCACTCTAAGAGACCTCGATTTTTATTTTAAGAACAAGAACAAAGCCAAATATTTTTAAAGCATCCTTCTCCTCAAGAGTTACTAATAACCCACCCCAAACTATAAAGTTTGTAACCATTTTATTAACAACATTAACATATGGATATTGGTAATCATCTACAGAAGGGTGGGATTTTTAGTGCCAAATGGCAAACTAACTCTATGAAACACAAAACTGTCCTCATCTTCTAAATTTAATCAGAACTATGAGCCTTCTCTATCTGTTCAAAAATATTTAAATTGGTAAGAATTTTTTTTACAGTTTATTCTTAAAATTATATATTTGTTCCTTTTATTCAAAGAACTAAGCTGTTATTAGGGGAATGACCATCATGGCTCACACTTCGTAGCAAATATGCTAAAGATCCTTACAGATCACTTCGGAGGTATAAAAACAAATGGTGTGAGTTAGGGCTGTAGCTAAGTGGCAGAGCACTTGCCTAGCATATGTAAGGCACTAGGTTGGATCCTCAGCACCACATAAAAATAAAATAAAATAAAGGTATTCTGCCCATCTATAACTTTTTTTTAAAAATGGTGTACAATGGGGAAAGAGAGAGCATTTATGTCCTGGTATGTGATGTAAAGAAGCAAGTTACTACTGCCTTTGGGTCTTGGGAGTAACAGAAATCCACTTAAAAACCTCAAAAACTAATGCTTTACAATAACTTTACAGCAGAATATTAGAAACAATATACACACATATATGTCAATAAAGAAGAGGGTAAATAAATTATGGTTTATACTTAATGGCTTATTCAGCAGCTGTGAAAGAATGAGACAGCTCCCTTAGGTACTGATAGAGACTACCATGATTTAGCACTAGGGGGAAAGGAGCTGGTGCAGAAATGAATATTCAATGTGTCCTCATTTGTACAAAGACAAAAATAAATACACATACAAGATGTTTATGAGAACATTAGGCTGTGTCTGGAAAGAAAGACCCAAGGAGCCAGTAACCCTGGTTCCTGGGAAGGACAACTGGGTGCTGTATGAGATGGTGGGAAAGAGGTATACTGTTTACTCTGTATTATTTTAAGATTATTGAATTTCTCCAATGTGCATGCATTGTCTATTTCACAAATATGATAAATTTTAATATAGCAATTTATACTATTACCAACATATTCATCAAGGATGACCATTCAAAAGCAAAAGTTTGCAAAACTCACAAAAGTTTTGCTCCTTCAACAGCACACTGCCTATTCTCATTTCCCAGAAGAGAATACAGTCTGCACTAATTAGAGGTGCACTTGTGATCTTACCTATTACAAAGCAAATACACCTCAGTTCAATTCTTGGAGAGGAAATAGCTGCTCAGTTCACCTTGAAAACTTACATAATATTTAAATTGGTTTGTAATTACCTAATGAAGCCTCCAAATAAACAGTTTCCACCTGTCTATAAAACAGAAAGTCAGCATAAGAAACAAGTAGGAGGACATTCTCAGATTTTTAAAAGCACAGACTATACTTAGGTTTCCTTTCCTCTGCCAGGTTTAGACAAGGAACCTTCTGATATTAGTGAAATATGATTTCAGATTTGTGGCAGTATCATCACTTAAGGGGAGGGGCAAGCATCATTTGCCCCCCCAAAAAAACGCTTTATTTTTCACTTGTGGGGAAGGGAAGTTTGCTTTGAATTTAATTTTGGCACCAATTTTAAATCTCCAACTGGATGATGTTAATTAAGCACATTAATTTGACTCTAAGCAAATACTTTTTGGAATTAAAAGAAACTGAAGACAAATTGGAAGGCAAACTTTAAACTGGAACTTCTGTTGAAACACCTATCTTAAAATACATAAAAAGAAACGCAAAGAAGTCATTTCCATATCTACGTCATTCAATAACAATACATGTTATATCAACAAATGACTGTATTAAACACACATAGAAAAGGAGCACAAAGATACCCGATTGCAAATTAAAGACCTCATATTTTTGGTAGCTGAAAGTGGGAACCAAAATCACATTATTCAAGCCCTCGACTAAGTTGACCACCCCTGATGTGCAGTTTTCTGGGGGTCTGAATTCATGATTCCAGCTTTGTGCCTTCTGACAACACATCAGAAATGACATCTTTCGTTAAGCCCAACTTGATCGTCAACACTTTAACTTTGGATTTAATGAGTACTAAGACTTCTGATATAAGCACATAAAAAAATAGGTAAGTCGAATGCACTATAAATACAGAAAGGAGAAGGAACTATTTTAACGAGGTGTCGAGGTACAGGAGCACTAAATATCATTTGGCAGATCACATCCCCAAAAGAAAAAAAAAAAAATCAAAGCTCCTTCCCATCCCCCAGGTAACCTCTGGCCTCAGAACTTACTGTCCTTGGTGGGGCAGAAGTTTGAGCCGGGGAGCCGGTCTCCACAGGGACTCGAGTGTGACCCTGGGCCCCGCAGCGCCTTCCTGCAGGTCACTCGCCCTGGACCGTTCTAGACCCCGGGACCCGAGCCGCCCGGAGTGCGGCTCTCCA
>NW_025999961.1:1391663-1405555 GCF_001458135.2 Marmota marmota marmota | reverse complement strand
GGCCGTGACGCGCGCGCCCGGTGCTGGCCCGCGAGTGCCCCCGGAGTCGGAGCAGCGCGGGCGCGCAGGGCCTCGGCGCCGAGGGTGGTGCCTTTCCAGAGGCTCAGGTCGTGAGGCCAACCTCGCAAGGTCACGGAACAGCCGGGGAGTGCAGAGCCGCAGAGCTGGTGCAAATCCTCACCAAAGGCCAGCAGAGCTGCGGCGGCCCTGCGGGAAAGACAGCAGCCCCCAAAACGCTGTCGGCATGCACTACAAACATTGTATTGAGGAAAAACCGTGGAGCCGTACTTTAGCCGCCCGTGCGCGGGTACAGTAGAGGGACTACTGCTTAGATTACAGATTTTACAAGTAACCTAAACTGCCCCCAAGGCCGAGTAGTAGCTGCTCAGGTCACCTTCTCCTTGGAGCCGGGTTCCCTTAGGCCGTGAGGGCCCGTGGGGGCACTGAGAATATCCTGGAGCCATTTAGTCGTGCCTCCAAGGCGTGGTGGGCTTATTTATTTGTGCGGAGAAGAAACGGATCTCTTAATGGGTGAGATTTTTCCTCCATGCATTGTTCCTATTTCCGCAGTTTCACTTGGCCTCGGTGTTCTTCCAGAGTAATGCACCAAATGAAATTAGCTGGAGCGCGTTTGGTGGCGCAGAATCATGGTTTGAAGATGTTTATGCTCTACGCCGGACGCGTTTGATGGTGTTCTCTTCAACACAATTAATTTTGCAAAGTTTAGAAATGTGCCAGATAGAGCCCTGGCACGCAGAGGTGCAGTGCGGACACACCTTCAGTAGGAAGCGGCTTGTTTGTTTCATCTGTGAGTTATTTGATGCACCAGCACCAAAGCCAACGTGGTTTTCAGAGGTTTTGGGATGAAATTTCAAAGCAATTTGTAAATTATAAAAATGAAGCTTATTTTCTAAAATAAATTTCCTTGTTGATAATGTAATTCTAAAATGGGCAGCAAAACACCTGAAAATACATTGATTGAAGAGTAGACTCCCTAGATGAAAATATGTTTCACAGCAAAATACGATTTCTGCAGGTGTCTCAGAGGCCAACTCTATTTATGTGCATATTTTGAGCGTCTAAAGTGAAATGCTTCCTGTTATCCTTAAGACCTTGTTTGGAAAACATGCTTTCTATAATGTGTATTTGCAATCCCATTTAAGTTGTACAACATTGCTTTTTATTTACCCCTATTCTTGAGTCTTTCATGGTTTGGGAAATTTACCATTATTCATATTGGAAAACCTCATAACTTTTTTTGCCATTAAACACAGTACCTAAAGCCTGTATATAGCCCTTTTAGTAACACACAAAAATATTCTCTTTTCAAATAAAAAGAAAAAGTTTAGATTTAAGAAAGTGATGTAATACATATTAACATACTTGTACAGATGCAAACTTAAAATATAATTTTTTTTTAATGGAGGAAAGGACTCAAAATGTGTCTAGGGCCCAAGAAAAGAATGATGCAGTCCCTTTTTCCTGGGGTTGGAAAATCCCTTTCCAAGGAAAAAAAGTCATCCCATGCAACAGGCCTGCATCATGATTTTTCACATTTCTCAAAATGCTGACTTCTGTGGCCTTGTTCTCTCTATATATATACTTATTATTTTAATCTTAATAATATACCTGTGAAATAGGTACTGTTTTCACATCTAGGAGCTGATGCAGGTTTTGTGAGGCTTGAAATTTGTGCCTTCTGGGTGGTCTTCTCAAAGAAAAAGAACAAATAATAGCATGCTAAACTGCTCCAGCACCAACCAACAGAAAATGACAGAGGGGAAGTCCCACTGGAGAGAAACCTCAGTCTCAGCAGTTAGTGGTTAAAATGTTCAAAAGCACACAACCATATGAATATATTACTAAAGATTTAGATAGTAGCCTAGAAAAGATGCCTGGAAACTTATGTTTTATGAGTTTCATAGAAAACCTGCCTTCAGTGTATACCCATTTTACAGGTAAGAAACATAGAAATTGGTCACAGCTTCTTAGGAACACCATACTATCCACACCAAATCGAGGAATGGTTTGAAGAGTTGTGATATATGCACTATTTCATGAGAAATAATGGATCTTGTATCTTCATAAAATAATGGATTTTATTTCCCATTAAGCAAAGGCTTTAAAATATATTTTAGTAATATTTGAATTATGACCAGACCATAAACCAGTTTAGGGCATTTGATAGGATTGTGTTGTCTATCCTGTCAAGGGTAAATGTTTCTTATCTATTGAATAAAATTGCAAATTAACCAGTATAGATTCTTAGGGTAATTTCAGCTCAATTTCAAATACCATGTATTGACACCATCTGAATTCACATTGTCATAGAGCAGTTGTAAAAAAAAGTTTTATGTAGTATTTACTATTTGCAAAATAAGTACCAGAACAAGCATTTGTTCTGTTTGATGCTTATATTGTAGAATACAAAGAGCCTGAGACAGCAGGTCTCCATAATGTTTGTCGAATAAATTAATGAAATAGAGAAAAAAATCACATAATTAGAAGTAAAAGTAAAGGTTATATAACAGGCTAGAATTGAATGGGAATGAAGCAGCAAAATGTTGAACTGTAAGTACTTGCTGGATAAGCAGAATTGGCTTCTTAGCTAATTATTTGTATCCAAGATGTGTGCTCTTCTTCCCAGATATTGGCTATTTTCCCTACTTTTCTGTTTTGTTCATTGTTTCTCCTCCTCCTCCTTTTGTAATAAGATTTATTTGAAATTTCTAAATTTAAAATAGTGTGAGACAGAAATCATAATCATACCTATAGTGAAAATTCTGGAAATAAATAAAAGGCTTTTTTTCTTTGCAAAGATCAATCACCCACAAAAGCTACAAACTTGAGGCCATAGAGATTTTGTTAATAAATTACCAACATCCTGGCCCTTCAACAGCCTTCTCATGAAGAATGATCTAATATATACAGTGCTTGTCAATCAACTGGACAAGGTTGTATTCCTGGAAGAAATTTTGGAACCAGTAAGAATCTACAAATTAAGGATAGTTATTCACTAGTGAATAGAGAAATGAGTGAAACTGTTCTTCATTTTAAGCCTGGCTGATAAATGTAAATTTAAATTGGTTTATTTTAGAGCACAGTTTTGGACAAGATTCAAAACCTTAATTAGATCACTCTAACAAAAAGACATATGAGAGCAATCAGCTAATTTTCTCTAGATTTGATGTTCTTTACTCAAAGTGGTTTGGAATGAAGCTATTTAAGGGACATGAAGAAATGTGATAAACACCATGAAAGAAAGTATCTGCCCAGATTTTTGTTTAGAATATTCTCTTTCAGATAAAATGATTTCAGGGGTGTTATGTAAAATATTTTGATAACTTATTACATCTCAAGCATGGCCCCAGCAGGATCACGTTTTGTTTGCCTTTTGTTTGTTTTTACTGTGCCTTCTTCCAAAAAGAACTTAAGATGGTTTATAATAAAAGACAATTTTTTAAAAATGTTGAAAAAACTGGCTAAAACAAACAATAGTTTTTGAGACAAAACTTAGCTCCAAACTTCCTCATAGCAGTGAAATAGGGGAAATGAAGATTTTCATAAATCCCCTTGTCAAGTGGGAATTGTCAAGGAATCAGACAGTTTCATTTAGGAGAAATTCTTTCCTGTCCTAGGCTCCAAGAGGAATTTGTCATAAAGGTCCTTAATATATGAGTCATATCCAAAAGTCTCAATTAAGAGGGACTCTATATAAAAGGTTGGGTATTATTTTGACAACAAGTGAAGTTATTTTTTTTTTCTTCTGGTGAATAGCTTTGAAATGTATTATCAAAAGTGAATAGTGAGACTCTTTTGACAGTTAATTTTGCTTTATACTAGCATTTGAAGTAAAGCAGTGGATGTAATATCAAATTTTGGTTTCCCCAGTTTCCTTCTCTAAAAAGATGTTAAAAGTGCCAACTTCGCTGTGTCAATTCTGCTATAGTTTTCTTTCTCCCTTCTTGGAAGTGTCTTTTATTGTAGACTACACCTTAAGCCCCTTCTGGAAAAATGCATGGCAAATGTGTCTGACACATGGTAGACCATAAATATTATGTTGATATCTATTCCTGCTCCTAAATCTTTCGAAGCAAATGTGTGAGCCTATTTGGGAGCAGGAGTTGTAGTTTGGGTCCGATTTCGTAGTTGTCCTTAGAGGATTATCAATAGTGAATAGGCATTGCTGGTGAACCTGTAAAATATCATGTGCCATCAACCCAGTCCTCTATGACTTCACTTAATCATTTAATTTGAGGAACACTGTGCACTTTCCCCCCAACAGACAAACATTCAGTTAACTCCCTGGGTCTGGAGAACTGTCACCTTCAAGAATGATGTTCAATTTCCTTAGACTTCTGGGAGGTAAAAAGGCCTCAAGCTGTTAAAGCTAAGTCCCTGGGTCATAAGGTTAGAGATGGGGAACACCAGAAACATGGAGAAATCACCTTCCTTGGAGAGAAGAAGGAGGGAAAGCCTCAGCAAACTCCCCTTCTGGAATGAACCTTGCCCCCTTCCCTGGCTCTGTACCTCCTGCTGTCCTCTGTTGTCTGATGGGAATCTGCATTTCAGCTGTTCCTCCCACTCACTAACCTGGTTTCCTGGCTGCCCTCCCCTACCCTGTCTTTTCTGCCTGTGTCTCCGTCTACATGTCACCTCCTAGCTGAAATCTTTCAACCCTTTTCATCCTTCCTCCTCCTTTTGACTTACCAAGCACTCTCCTCTGTCTCTGCATTTCTCTGTCTACCCTAGTGCTTTTTAATCTGTTGCCCAGAGTCATTTTAGAGTAAAGTATAGAATTAAAACAGATGCTACCTTGTTTCTTACATCCATCTAGACCCAGAATTCTGTACTAATATTCTCCGTTGAGCTAATGGATCCCACAAACGAGCCATTTGCTCCATTCTCCGTGGTGATATTAAGCCCATTATTTAATTTATTCCTACAGCTACTGCACTCAGTGCATTGCCAGAGGCATCTTGTGCAGATGGAGCAAGAAGCCAAAAGATTAAGGGATTGAGTTGAGGTCCTGGGAGAGGTAGTGGAGTGGTTCGAAATCGGACCCAAATTCCTTAAATCCTTGAATATATTATTCTAACTAATGCACTTAATCCACAGCCTTTGATATTTTGTACAAAACCAAAAAACCCCAAACGGAAAGAGAGTGAGGTTTTCTTTCCCATTTCTGACTGCGAAGAATTTTCAGCAGTCACACATTAGCCAAAAGGCATGATTCAAGGCCTCTGAAACATTGGATAGCTGAAAATAATGAGTTACATTATTAATTTAAATAACAGTAATGTCCCCAGGGCTAGCTTTGAGTACCTAATCTGGTACACAACCTGAGTCTCCTATCGGAAAACAAAAGTGGCCATCACTATGACAGCTCTGGTAAACAGGGATATTCTGCTGTTGGTTTCCCCTCTGGAACTTAAGGTAACTGAGGACACCACTCTCAAAGGAAAAGTCTGCAGCTCAGAATTTCTTTTCTGTGACATGCAATCACAGAGCTTTATGCTTGTATCACTGATAAAGATCTTGACATGACCTAAATCAAAGTGCCATCCTATCAAAACCTGATTGCGCATAGGATCCCTCCCTACCCACCTCAGTAGGCCCAACCTGGACTACACCAATTAGTCTAACCTCACTGGATTTATTCTTAACTCCAGGAAAGAGAAACATAGTTGTTCAGGTGGCCCTCAGGTTGGAAGATTAAATATTAATTGGTTATTAACAGGAATAGTTCTGGGGCTTCGCCCTTTCTTTTTGTTTATAGAGTCTAGTCTCTCTTATTAATGAAGTTTAAGATAACAAAGCTTGGTACACACCAATCTAGTTCAAAAATCATTATAATTTGTAACAATTTAGAAGATATTGGCTAAAAGTACAGCTCAGAATACTTAGTCACTAGATAATAACAATGCACATTTATTAAGCATTTACAGCATGCCAGGTACTATATACCAACTCATCCCACACCCCTCACCATCCTGGGAGTTTAGGAGGGGTCCTCATCTCCATTTACAAAGTAGGCAGGGGTTAAGTAACTTGCCAGAGGCCATACAGCCTGCAACAACAGTGCCATTTGTACCTCCACCACCATCTGGCCCCCAGACTCTGACATTCCCAACACCTGATTGTTAGCACTGGCCACTAAACCCTCCCTTGTCATTTCTCATTCAGGAGCTTCACCAGACTCCCACCCACATGTGATTTCCTCTGTAGATGAGGCTTTGACATAGTTGGGTTTTGACTGTGCCAAGCAAAGGTCTTCCCAGCCCAAAGGACGTGCTCTGACTTATTTTCTATTAATCCTTTTTTTTAACTAATTTTTATTATTAGTTGTTCAAAAAAATCCATAGTTCTTGACATATCATATTTCATACATTTGATTCAAGTGGGTTATGAACTCCCATTTTTACCCCGTATACAGATTGCAGAATCACATCGGTTCCTCTCCTTTGTCTCTGTTGGAATGAATCTAACTCTTCTCTGTTCCTGTGTCAGATTTTCTTGCTCACCTAGGTGGATGACCTGCAGTTCCTGATGGTGTTTAAACATCTGAGTTCAGTGTTGTTTCTCTATAGGGCATGCCCTCCCCTGTCCCATTTTGGCCTCTGCATTAGACCCCATGAATTTTCACAGTTCTATTCACTTCTGGTGGGCTTCTCCGTTTTTCACCTTAAAAGTATCTTTGTGGCTCAGCAGTAGAGTGCTTGCCTAGCATGTGTGAGGCACTGGGTTAGATCCTCAGTACCACATAAAAATAAATAGATAGATAGATAGATAGATAGATAGATAGATAGATAGATAGATAGATAGAAAGTTATAATTTTTTTAAGTGTCTTTGTATTCCAAATCCCCAACAGCCAGGCGCATCCACAGTGACTTCTACTAGATGTAGAGATTATCCTTTTGTTTTGTGCCTTATGACATCTTTATTTCACTCACACAGAGAACTTGAGTAGCAGAGGAGTTTGTTAGAATTAAACTAGAATTATTTTCAGTTATTAAGCCCTGAATATTCAAATGATTTTTGTTCATCTTCAGGGAATACATTCTTTTTTTCTGTTGAAGAACAAATCACATTAGTATTCCATGGATATAGTTTTTGGTATAGTCAATATCAGTGAGGATTATTCAATAAAAATTCCTTTTCTTTCTTTCTTAAATGTTTTTTGTAGTTATAGATGGACAGAATGCTTTTATTTTATTTGTTTATATTATGTGATGCTAAGGATCAAACCCAGTGCCTCAGTCCCATGATTCCTTTTCTTAAAGTGGTGGAAATGTAATCCTAACTTAAGACAAAAAGGGAAGGAGACACATAAAATGGATGGACAGCCCCAAATGGCTTTCTGTGAAGGGAAGTTCAGTTCCTACATGAAGAAAGGTCCACCAAGCAGACAATGCCTTTATATGCTCCCCAATGGCATGAAATGAGTATGAGGAAGCAGAATCTAGGATAAAAATGTGCCTTTGTCATTATATATATATATATATATATATATATATATATATATATACATTTTTTTTTAATTTGGTGTTCAACAAACTTAGTGCTGAGTACATATCAATGCTGAGGATATGACAGTGAGCAAGACAGACAAAGCTCCTGATCTCATAAAGGTTACATCATAAGAAGCTTAAAACATCATCCAAATATACTTATTATCCAGAGTTTCCAGGAAAAAAAAAAGTAAGAAGCTTCTTTAAAATTAATGTTTCCCATCACTTTCTTTCATTTTTTTGTTTCTATTAGCACTAGATGAAGTTATAGACCTAAATGCTTAAACCCTAAATATTTGATTTCTCAATGACCCAAGGTTAATTAGAGCTCATAAAAATATTAGAAATTAGCATGATATTTATACTAAAAGATTTAGGGAATTTATTGTTCCTTTGATTTTTAAGCCTTTTTCAGTGGCTAAAAGTTAAAATAAAATTTTCAGACTCATCAGGTTGCTTGAAAAGTCAGTATTTTCTTCATTTTATGTATTTTTAGTTTAGTTGGGTTTTTTTGTTTGTTTGTTTTGGTACTGGGGACTGAACTCATGGCACACTACTATTGAGAGATATCACCAACCATTTTAATTACTTCTTATTTTTTTTATTTTTGAGACAGGATCTCATTAAGTTCTGAGGCAGACCTTGAACTTGTGATCTTTCTGCCTCAGCCTCCCCAATTGCTGGGATTACAGAAGTGTGTCAGGCCATTTTAGATATTATAAAATAATCAAGGGAGTGGAGTGCTTAAAGAATCTACTGACCCCAACCACTAATTCAGCAATAGATCTGTACAATGACAGTTTGTCCTCAGTTTCCTTCTTTTTTATCTTTATACTTTATTCACTATTTTCCAAAGGCAATGGAAAATTAATCAGGCTGGGGTTGTAGCTCAGTGGTGGAGCACTTGTTGAGCATGTGAAGCACAGGATTCAATTCTCAGCACTGCATATAAATAAATAAAGATCCATTGACAACTTAAAAATATATATTTTTTAAAAAGGGTTCACTATTAAAGAAAATTGGGTAACATGGAACCAAATGAACCAAATAGCTTTAGAACCCTGAGCACACCATAGAGCTTCAATTATAACATAATATGATGCTATAGAAGTATAGCATAACATAATATATGGGAAGCCACTTCTCAACAGTCAATATCCCTCATTTTAGTAACAATGTCTTGACTGTTCTAGAGAGCCACCCGTACCCCATTCTTAGTTGCTAAACTTTGATGGGTCTGTTTCTCCTTTCCTCTCTTTGGAAATGGTCTTATGACTGGTATTGTGCTGATGTGTATCAATTTCCCAAAGGAAAATATTCTTGATTTAGTATTTACCATTTTCTGCAGTGTAAATTCTACTGTGATTATTTTCAAGCCACTGAGGTAAAATCTTGGAATGTGGAATTGGAAAAAGAGACACATTCTGCTTCTTGTAACTTTTGGTACACCAGCACATCAGATATGACCCAAAGGAAGTAAATCAGACCATTTATCCCTCTGGGCCCATTTGTCCCTTGGTCCAAAAGAATGGTGTCCAAAAGAAGAGGCACTATCTTTCACTGAGTTTGTTAAGTGAAAGGAATTGTAACCAATTTCTGGTGACCTACTTGCTATGTAGTCCCTTTGGAAAGATCCTGGCTAAGAATGCAGTCACCTCAGAGACAGGAAGAGCAGAGCTGAGAGATGAAGAACAAACTCTGAGATCAGAGTTTGAATACCTAGTTCTGGTCAAGGCTGAACCTCTGGATTTTCCAGTTACATGGGCCAATTAAAGCCCTTTTCACCCCTTTTTATCCTTTATTTCTTTGATTATTTATTAAGTTTTCTTTTATTAAACTTGTTTGAATTGGTTTTTGTTTCATTGTAAAAATATGATCATTCTACTCTTTTTTCCAGGAGACTAATCTTTCCTAAACCAACCTGGGAACTGCTGTTCACCTCATTCTCCCCATATAGTCTATGGGTAGTAGACACTCAAAAGAACACCCTCTTTTCTGTCTTTACCAAGAAATATGAATTGGTAACTGTCTAAAATCCCCTGTGACTGCTATAAAGGTTGTTCAGGCTCAACAGGCTCAAAATTGAAATCATATATTCTGCTGAAGACATACTCTGGTGTTCCTGATTTTTATTAACTTGTGTGTTTTGTGTTTGATCAGAGATATAGAAGGGTGAAGACAGAGCTCTTGTCCTCATGAAGTTTCCATTCTAGAAGGAGAAACAGACAACACATAAACACATAGAGAAATAATAGGTCAATGTCAACCTAAAATAAGAGCTTTGGGGAAAAAAATAAGTGGTTCAAGGAATAGAGAATGATGGGGACTGCCATTCTGGATGGGAGAGTTGGTTAAGGCCTCCCTGAGGTGTTTTTAATCAGAGAGAGCTGCTCAAATGAAAGGAGAGAAGGAGCCAAGGGAATATCTGGGGGATCGACAGGCACATGGTCAGCAAGTTCTAGAATTTCAATGAGGACAGGATGACTGGAGCATAGAAAGTAAGGGGAATTGGAAGAGGTAGGGGGCTGCATTAAGTGGAATGTTGTAGGCATGATAAGAATTTTTGATTTCCTTCTGTTCGTGATGGGGTGGTGGGTTGAAACATGAATCCTTCTGGCCTATATGTGTAGAATAGATTGTAAGGATCAAGAAGAAAAGCAGGTAAGTCATTAAAGGATCTGCTACAGCTTGTCCAAGGAAGAAATGCTGTCTTAGACAACCATCCTTCTAGATACCCTGGTTAAGTATCATCTTTGATGTGTTCTTTTCCTTCACTTGCTACATTCCTGTCCAGAAGTCCACCTGTGTGTTTTTCTTCCACTGAGCATCTTATAACCATCAAAGGCAGGTTGAATTTCCCAGGATGCAGATTGTAAGCAGTTAGTATGGAAGAGATTGCTTAGAGAGTGCTATTGAAAAAGCAGCCCATAAGAGGAAAGGAAGGAAGCAGGATTGGGCAGAGAAAAGAGCCCAACTACAATGTGGGGGCTGGAATGATCTGTCCTGAACTGTAGTGAGGAGTAGAGCCCCTCAAAACCCCAACAATGATCAATCATTGTATGCCACCCTCCCAGAAAGAGGGCGTGACTGTAGGTGAAGGGATTGACAGCTGAGGGCTCTCTGTTAACAGTGTTCTCAGTGACTATGAATAATAAGAATAATAAGAACTTGATTTCTGAAGGAGAGGTCTGGGCACCATATCACAACATCTACCACTCCACTCCTTTTCATATTTGTCATTGAAATTACCCTGGCTGAATTTCTACTTCTTCCTGTTTAGACTCCAGTCCACTATGCTATCTCCAAAGTCATACTCCAAAGTAAATTCACATAGCTCCTTATTGCTTGCAGAATAACATTAGACTCCTTAGTAAGGCCTTCAGAACTTTCTCACAGCCAAATGTCATCAACCCACAGCATGTCTTACGATCTGGGCAGATGAGTTTATCTGGCATACCTTAAAATTCACACTGTTTCTTTAACTGGAAATGCTTTCCTCCTACTATATCTATTAAAATATTAGCCTTATAAGCTACTCCAAATATTATCTTCCTCTTTCCCCAGAACCACTCTATTCTAGTACTCATTTCACTTTGCTTACAGTGAGTTGCAGTTTTGATAGCTGGGTAAGAAGAGCAATCAGCCCCTTTTTATTTTATCTCCCTCAATAATCACCCTTGGCATAGCAGTCTCACAGTATGCTGGGTGCCTTACCTTGTCTCAGCTTTTGTCACTGTCTAGATGGATACTCTGAGGTGGCAGAATATAGCAGAATGGTTAAGAGGAAGGATTCTGGACCCAAGCACTTCGATTTAGATGTGGATCCAGCATTTAACGGGTCCATGACCCTGAGCAAATTGAACATGTTGTGCTTCCATGCATCCATCTTTAGAAAGATGATGATAAGAAGAAACAGTTCATATGGCTATGGTTGGGATTAAATGAAGTAGTAGAAGAGAGTTTACAACAGTTCTCTAAATGCTCCTTTGTAAGTATACGCTAAGTGTTGGCTCATGATGATGCCAAGAGATAATTAAAGGACCCGCATGTGTCACCAGTCCACGTGGTGGCCCACGGTCATCAAAACTACCCCAGAGGAGAGTGCTGCTCTTGCTGAGATTCACATCCTCAATCAAGGGGCCTTTCACAGCTGCTCTGTAGGGAAATCTGTACACAGAGATCTTGTTTTCCTCTTAAGAGCATTCCTTTAATGAGTGAGGACATTCTTGCAAAATGTTCTGGAATTCTGTGCTTTCCTGTGGCTCTTTCAATCTGGATTCAGACCTGGTTTTATAATGAAGATTATGCACTTTTCCAATGTAGAAATTAAAGAGAAAGCACAAAGCATCATATTTGTAAATGAATGGACCCCATTTTAAAAGTAAAATCGACCTTAGAGATTACTTAGTTCAGGAGACAAGAAAACAAAGAGATTAAGTGATTTGCCTAATTCACACAAACTTGTCCAAATCTTAAGGGACAAAATTACTCAACAACATTGCCCAGTTTTTGCCAGAAGATGATATTTTCTTCAGTATGTAAAACTCAGACAAAAATAGAGCTAATTTGCTAAATCCCCACAGAACAAAAAAAGAAATCTTGTTTCTTTCTAAGACTTATTGTTCCATTTATATTCTAGCCTAGATTTTGCACAATACTTACTGGTCTCCTAATTACCTTTCCTTATGAGGACAAATAATTATCATAATTACTCATTCAGTTGTATATTCATTAACTTACTCAAAAGATATTTGTGAAGTATCTTTTACCAAAACTGTCCTCAACAACTTTTAAAATGAATAAACCCTAGTGTTCTGTGACAGGCCCACATCTGTGCCCTGTGTCAACTGGGTAGTCTAAGTTCAAGCCAGTTCAGACCATAGGCTTAGACAAAGAATTGGTCTTCAAAAGCTAAAATATTGTGCTGTATATGTGTGATAAGAATTGTAATGCATTCTGCTGTCATTTATTTTTTTAAAAAAATCAATTTTAAAAAGCTAAAATATTGTTGGTCACAAAGCCAGTGATCCACTTCAGAGCCAAGTTACCATATATGCAACCAATTGCCATTGTGTGAGAATGGTTCTCTAAAAATAAACAAATAATATGTTCTAGTCCCCTTTTCTTTTGCCTACAGATTGAGTTCTACAAACTCCAGGACTAAATAAACATGATGCCATTACAACGACTTTTACATAGTACCATGTTATTGTCACACAGTTTTAATGCAGTTTGTTTTATTGTTTTCATGAGAAATTGATAAGTCTTAGAGGAAAAACAAATTGTGGTCAAATGAATTCAGAAAATATGGGGTTTAAACAAAATTAAAGAGATTTACTGAGCTTCCTTTCTTCAACCTTTAATACACTAATATATATCATGAATCTCAGAGAGAGATAAAGCATTTGGTCAAGGTCAAACTAACTTGCTTGTGGACCCTTTGGTTTGCAGGGCATTGCCCACAAGGGCTTTCAGACCCAAGGTCAAGTTCACCATCAAACAGGTATTGCTTTTTTCTAATACATTTTTTTTCCTGCTATGGTGTAAGCCCATGTTATCTTTTTATATTGTTATTGAGAAAAATGACTCACAGTCATCTGGATAAGAATCATATCTTTACTTGAAAATCATTAAAATACCCTCAACGTCACTCTCCAGGAAGGTCTGGAAAGAATTCATATCCCTTCGCTCTGTGCTAAGAAACAAAAAAATACACACTTGGTCCATAAGACCAGCAAGATTTGGCCCCTGCTACCCTCCTAATCTCTACTCTTGTCACTCTTCTGTGGTCTAAGTCTTCATCCACATCTGGATTTGTAGGTTTGGAAACTCAGCTGTATTGGTTTACTAGAGGGAAATGGAACCCAATGGAGTCATAAAATCAACTCATAAGAGATTAATGTTTAGGCATGATGCCAATTTATTAATCTAAAAGTGGAGTAATCAAATTAACTGGGTGTTTGTATTGCTTGTCTGTGGCTTCTTTTGGGAAGCTATAAATAGTCATTTGACAGCTTTTGAGCTAGAATCAGTGCCTGAGTGCAAATCCTGACTCTACTTACTAACTGGGTGATCTTAGGCCAATGGATCTGTGTTTCTCAGTGTCTATTTCCCCATCAGTAATATTGGATGATAATAATAATTTTTAAAAAAACCCCTATCTTCCTGGTTTGTTGTGATGAGATCTAATGAGAGAATATACCTGTTGCATATGGCTTAGAATAGAATTTGATGCACAATAAGCACTCAACAAATATTAGCTACTATTCCTGGAATAGAAATCTACTTAAAGAACTAACTTAATATCAGAGCCAGGAGAATCAATAATGCTAAACAGAATTTTTTTTTTTTTTTTTTTTTTTTTTTTTTTTTTTTTTTTT
>NW_025999961.1:1335401-1391641 GCF_001458135.2 Marmota marmota marmota | reverse complement strand
TGCAAAAAAATTTTTTTTTTTTTTTTTTTTTTTTTTTTTTTTTTTTTTGCAGTTGTGTTAACCTTGTAAGTCACTATGGATGCCTTCATCCATTCAATAGTTATTGACATCCAAATGGGTTTCAGATGTTACCAGATTCACTTGGTAGTCTAGTCTCTTTTTCCATGATGCATGAATGTTAAAGAATGTGTGGATGAATTTTGAAATGCAAATGCACAACCTCTATTTCCGAACTTACCTGATTTTGTCGCCAGTCCCACTTCATTCTCCAGACTCTCCATACCTCCAATTAAAAATGCTTAAAAAGCGGAGCACAACAGACACTAGTATGGCAATATGTAAATCAATGGATGTGTAACTGATGTGATTCTGCAATCTGTGTATGGGGTGAAGGTGGGAGTTCATAACCCACTTGAATCAAAGTGTGGAATATGATATGTCAAGAAATTTGTAATGTTTTGAACAACCAACAATAAAAAATTAAAAAAAAAAATAAAAAGCAATTAAAGCCAAGGTCATTATTTAAAGGCCTGGCCTGCTGCTGCCATCTGACCCCTCCTCTTGCTCCCCTTTGCACACTGTTTCAGGCACACTCACTGTTTCTTTTCCTTACACATTCCAAGCTCCTTCTCCCCCCAGGCTTCCCTCCAGCTGTTTGTTACATCTGCCTGAATTCCTCAAACACTTCCCCCCCACTTGGCCTGGCTCCTGTCTACTTGGCCTCAGAGAAGCCTCCCAGATCCCCAGATTGATTAGACTCCTTCATTGCACTTACCATAATTGTAATCAAGTGATCAATGTTTCCTGTGCTCCTTTGCAGTCAAATCAAGGAGAACAAGGCCCTCCTTTCGAGTTCACCACCAAATCTCCAATGCTCTATACACAGGTAGGAATCCAATCCTTAGTTGTTGGAATTTCATCTGCTTAGCATTTTCTATTTTCTGTAATGGAAAGATAAGGCTTTGACCTGTAGCACTCCCTACTCACAATAGAGCAAGATTCAAAATCAGGTCTTTCTGACTTTTAACAAACACCTTTTTCTACGCCACACTGCTGCATGCCATAGTTCTGTCTGTATACACCATACTTTTCCTTAGCTTCTGCCATTCTCTATAGGTATCCTCATAGCTGCAGTCCTTTCTATTCAGAGCTCTGGACTTTCTCTTTGATTCTTGAACCTGCCTATACATCTCCCTATCATATCTATCCACATTACTTCTCTACTAATTTTTTTTTGGAAATTTTTTGTTTTTTCTAATTAGTTCTATATGAAAGTAGAATGCATTTTGATACATCATATATTAACAGAGTATAACTTCTCATTCTTCTGATTGTACATGATGAGGGTCACACCAGTTGTGTAGTCATATATGCACATAGAGTATTAATGTCTGACTCATTCTACTATTTTTCCTACCATCATACCCCTTCCCCTTCCTTCATTCCCCTCTACCTAATCCAAAGTACCTCGATTCTTTCTTATCCCTCCCCCGCCCTTTATTGTGAATTAGCATCTGCATATCAGAGAAAACATTTGGCCTTTGATTTTGGGGGATTGGCTTATTTCTCTTAACATGATATTCTCCAGCTCCTTTCACTTACCAGTAAATGCCATCATTTCATTCTTCTTTAAGGCTGGGTGATAAAATATTCCATTATGTGTATATACCACATTTTCTTTATCCATTCATCTGTTAAAGGACACCTAGGTTGGTTCCATAGTTTAGCTATTGTGAATTGAGCTGCTATAAACAGCTCACTTTTTATAGCAGCGTCACTACATCACTGTAGTATGTATATTTTAAGACCTTTGGATATAAACCAAGGAATGGGATAGCTGGGTCAAATGGTGGTTCCTTTCTAAGTTTTCTGAGGACTCTCCATACTGCTTTTCATAATGGTTGTGCCAATGTGCAGTCCCACCAGCAATATAGACGTCGTAATAGGAGCTACCAGGTTTAAGGCCATATATTGTTTACATTGGGATCTAGTAATATTGTACTCCCCCTTAAAGATGAGGTACTGGAAACCTTCAGGGACACCATAAGTCTACACGATAAAATCTGTACTGCCTCAGATCCACATTGCTAGATGAAACAAACAAACAAACAACATGAAAAAAACAAGAGAACAAAGCACCCCAAACAAACCAAGGTGTTCCAATAACAGAATCCATTGACATCACAGTAGACAAAATATCAGAGGAGTTTAGAATGTACACAGTTAAACTGATCTGTGAAGTAAAGGATGGTGTAAGGAGTGAAATCAGAGAGAAACACAGAAAGTGAAAGATCACTTCAATAAAGAGGCAGAGATTCTGAAAAATAAATAAATAAAAAGCAAGCAAACAATCAAAAACCAAGCAGAAATCCTCAAAATGAAGGAATTAATAAACCAAACTGAAAATTCAATGGAAAGCATCACCAATAGATAAGACCACTGGGAAGGCAGAACCTCAGGCAATGAAGACAAAATATATAATCTTAAAAATAAAGTTGACCATGCAGAGAAGATGGCATGAAAACACAACTATTACAAGTTACTCTTCATCTTATCAAGACAACCTTGCTATTCCATACCCAGTTATACACCCAACCAACAAGAATGTATATGCATAGTCATACCTTGGTACGCAAGAGGGATTGGTTCTAGGACCCCCTGCAGATACCAAAATCCTAGGTATTGAAGTCCCTTATATAAAACAGCAAATAATTTACATATAACATATGCACATTCTTCTATACACTTTAATTATTTCTAGATTATTTATAATATCTAATACAATGTAAATGTCATATAAATTGTTGTTATATTATTTAGGTAATAATGACCAGAAAGAAATCAGTACCTGTTCAATACAGTTACAATTAAAAAAAATTTCCATCAGCATTTGGTTGAATCTGTAGATATGGAAACCACGAATGGGGGTAAACCTGTGCTTCAATGAACAAAAAGTTTGAAGTCTAATTTCATCACCGAATGTGTTGGTCATGCTCTGTTTGCCCAGATGAGAACTTCCTATATAGGCAAAGGGCCTACACTGAACTAATTGTCTAATATCTAAATTGTGACAAACATAAGGAACACAAGACTACTACCTGCAGTGGGCTGCCAGGGATCCACCCATGACTCTGCTCAGTCCAGGAGCACTCACCTAAGTGTGCTGTGGTTTGGGCCACAAAGCAACCGACACACATTCACACAGTACATTGGTCCAGAATGTGCTGGACTCCATGCCTCTTTTCTATCTTCTTCACTCTCAGTGGGACAGAGTGGCTCCTCCTTCCAGGTTCTGAAATCAGTCCTCTCCTTGGGAGAGAGTTAAAAAGATGGATCTGAATCACTGAGGACCCCAGGTTCAAGTCAGTCTAGCTCAGATGCTGAGATGGCAGATTTAGAAAGGAATGCTCTTAAGCCCCTTCTTTTTTGGGGGGGGTGGTACGTGGGATTCAACTCAGGGGCACTGGACCACTGAGCCACCTCCCCAGTCCTATTTTGTATTTTATTTGGTTACAGGATCTGTAACACTGAGTTGCTTAGCACCTCGCCTTTGCTGAGGCTGGCTATGAATTCGTGATCCTCCTGTCTCAGCCTCCCAAGCTGCTGGGATTCCAGGGGTGGGCTACCACACTCGGCAAGCCCCTTCATTTCACCTTTCTGGACTGGTTTCATACCCATCCCTGGACTTTCACTGTGTTGGACAAGGGAGGTTCAGAGGAAGGGGAAGATTATCACAAACAATGGAAAGGGCACAGCTTTGAACTCATACACATGGGTAATGTCTCTGTTTCCTTATCTCTGATTTGGGGATAATGCAACCAAATTTAAAGTTGTGAATAAATGAGACCCACCTGCTGATCTAAGTCATCTTCATCTCTTGTCTATTATTGCAGTAACCTGCTAACTGCACTCTCTGTACCTACCTTGCTCCCCTGTTTGTTTTCTATCATTGACACAACATCTAAAACAATGCTGTTTAAAAATGTTACTTGGATGGTTTTTCTTTTCTTTTGGTTTAAAACAATCCCTCCATTTTCCTGCAAATAAGAATCAAAGTTCTCAACTACTTGTTTCTCAACCTCAGCACTGTCGACATCTGGAGCCAGCTAATCTTTGGATGAGCGGGACAGTTCTGTGCACTACAGGATGTTGAGCAGTATCCCTGGCCTCTACCCACTAGATGCCAGCAGTACCAATGGCCCAGTCCATAACAACCCACAATGTCTTTAGATTGTCTGCTGGGGAGCAAACTGAACCCTGCTGAGAACCACTGGCCCAAAAGGACTTAGATGACTCCTTTCTCAACCCCTAACCTGCTTCCTCTCTCATCTCCTATCGTACCCCTGACTCATTTGGATCCAGTCATTCTGGCTTCCTTGCTTTTCTTTGAACACACCAGGCAGGTGCCTCCTTACAACTTCTGCTCCTTCCATTTCCTCTGCCTGTGATATTCATCCTCCCAACACCCACATAGCTCCTTTCCTTACCTCCTGCAAGGATTTGCTCAAATTTCACCTTCTTAGTGAGCCCTTCCCTGGATTCCCTATTTAAAAATTTAATTTGGAACCAACGTAAGTTTTGTTTACTTTGTTTATTGTCTGGTTCCCCTGTGAAAATATAAGATCCAAGCAGGCAGGGATTTCCTTTGTTCTCTGCTCTGTCTGCAGTGCCTAGAATAGCGCCTGGCTCATAATAGGTGTTCGGAAAAGATTTGTTGAACAAATGAATGAATAAGTTCTTAGCCCAGCTCAGTGTCTCATAGGCATGTGGGAGGCAATCAGTGAGTATCAGTGCCCCTTTTCACTCCTCTGCCACTAAAGCCACCATTGTAACTGGGCTGCTTCAGAAGATCATCACTGTGCTTCTTCTGTCTTATTGCTCCCTTTGTAATTGCCACCTCCCAAGACTAGGGTCTCTCCCTCAACAACAGATGATGTCATGACTTGGGTTGATAGTTAGTCTTGAATCTGAGCACCTTACTGCCTGGTCATACTCAGCCCATGTGACAGGACTGCTGACACTCTATCTAACTTTCCTTGTGCAGTCTGGGGTGCCATTCCTCTGTCACAGACTGTCCAGGTTCTGCGATCCCCTGCTGCTTCTCCTGACCCACCTGCACATCATCCTCATCCCTCCCCTCCTACCAGCAGCACCCCAACCTACCATCTCCCCAAAGGCAGAATCCGGTCTGGTCTCAGTCCTGACATGCTCTGCACATACCCCTGTCTCCACAACTTCCTTCTGTCAAAACCTTGGAAAAATCAGCAACGAGTTCATCTCCCTTTTCTCTGTTCAGCCTCCAAGAAACCTGAAATCCCATCAGGCATATCTTCCCCTGTAAGGCTTGCTTGCTTGCATTTTCTTGCGTCCACTTGGACTGTCATGTGAGCCAGCACTGGCGCCATAGAAACCTGACGCTCTTCCATAAGCAAAGAGCTGAGAATGACAAGACTCAACAAGTCATCAGGCTTCCAGTGAAAAGGCGGCCTGCTGTCCAGGTTGGTCATCGTTTTTAATGTGTTAACGTGATACGAGACAGTTTCTTTGGCAAGTATCACAACAATATCAGCACAGACTTATCTGGATACAGTAGTTAGTTAATGGCCTATAATAAGAAAGATCAAATAACCAAGTACACACTATTTCCACCTCAGGTTTTCTTGTGTGGCTATTGCAGGGATGGGTTGGGGCCAAAATCAAGATACATTCCAAATACAAACTCGTGAAACTTAATGAAACAACCCTCTGGAAACTGAATTTTAAAATAGAAATAGATCTATTTAGACACAATCCCAAAGTGCTCACATAAGCAAAAATCATGCATTGAACCGTGATGCATTTGTCTGAGATAAAATTGAAGATCGTTTATCAAGTTGTCAGTGGAATCAATTATTTGAACCAACACTGATGACCAAAAAAATGATATTTAAGGTTATAAGGATTTCGTGAAAAACTCAAGGTAATCAAAAACACCAACTGAAAATTATTATAGTTTGGCTTCTGGACTTCTGGCCATGGTATCCAGTCAATGTCTCTCCTCCCTCTCTCTTCCCATTCTGACTTCTCATAGCTTTTCTACAAGCTAGAGAGGATGACAGAAGTAAGCACTCTATGTCCTTGACCTTTTTAGTTCCTGAATGCTATGAAGGATGGCAGTCATTTATCACCTTCCTATAGCCAGTAGGCAGGAGACAGGAGTAGGATCTGATTTCCTGATTATCTGGGTCATATTTTTCTACAATGGTCTTAAAATGATAAATATACTTGCTACCATATCAACCTTGCAGGGGAT
This sequence comes from Marmota marmota marmota, assembly GCF_001458135.2. Lineage (NCBI taxonomy): Eukaryota > Metazoa > Chordata > Mammalia > Rodentia > Sciuridae > Marmota > Marmota marmota. Next base: position 1,385,349 of record NW_025999961.1, on the reverse strand, counting down.
AAATTGTGAAAAGAGCAAAGGCAGAAATTGCTTAATCTGCCTGATCATACAAGTTGTATGTGGATGATTATGCATCAGAGCTATTTCTCTGGATAGTCAGTCACCCAAATTCCCGTGCCAAAGCCATTGGCCACAACTAACTGGAGTTTAATTATCTTCCTGAATAAACTTCAGTTGTGCTCCACTTTAGATTTTGAGCCATAACAAATAAAATATCTATTGTGTTTTGAATGAAAAAAGAAGTCACGGATTTCCATCATGGCTGTATGAGCTGACATTCCCACAACAGTGTATAAGAGTTCCTCTTTCTCCATATCCTAGCCAACATTTGTTATTTTTATCTTTTTTATTATAGGCATCCTAACTGGGGTGAGATGATATCTCATTGTGGTTTTAATTTGCATTTCCCTGATGATTAGTGATGTTGAACATTTTTTTTTCATGTGCTTGTTGGCCTGTTGTCTATCTTCTTTTGTGAAATGTTTGTTCAGATCATTTGTCCATTTTTTAATTAGGGCACATTATATACATGTGTCAAATTATCACACCGTGCCTGTAAATATGTATGATTAGTGTGTGTCAATTGAAAACTAAAAACATTTTCAAAAAAGAAACAAGTTTTTTTTTTTTAAATCTCATTTTTGGAATTTCCCAAGTGCCTGGTAAAATACCCAAATATTTAGACCTTGGCAGAGCTCCGACATGTCTCGGCAATGACTCCACAGTGCTTCAGTGCACTGTAGCATATGCAAGACACATTGATTCTGTGCTTAGCCATTTAATTAATGAACATTTGTGGAACACTAGTTGTGTACAAGATCCTATATCCATGCCATATACAAGCAAAAATACTAGAAAGTGAGAATAACCCCAGCAGGGGTCACAAGTCAAGGAAGTTTGTTTTGAGTAGAAGGAAAAAACAACTTTACTTATAAATTTCCTTACCTTAAAACCATTCCATGGTTATGAACAAGTGAAAATATGAGCCATAAATAGAAAGGAATAACAGAATAATAAAAAAAGAAGCCTTTTTTCTGTAAAGAGACTTGATAGGGAGCAGTTGGATTTAAAATTTTGAAAGTCAATAGAAATCCTAATGAACACGGAACTGCCTTTCTCTGCAATATTTTGAGAATTCTTTGTAGCAAATTGCTCTGATTCTGACCTTTAGTAATTGGCTTAAAGGGACAAGAACTTGCCAGCATTTTTCTCCTTAACCTTTATGCATCTGCAGAAAATCTGGCTTCCATGCAAACCAAATAATTATGTATTTAAAGCAAGGTTAATAGGTATGTAGGTTCAGAATATCTGCTGAGAAAATTTTATTAATAACCTTAAAGTAAAAAAATATAGGTTCCTGGGGCTGCAATTAGACCTAACAGCAGTCTATAATATTGAATTCCTCCCTGATATTTTCCCAGAAAGGAATAAAGATCATTTTCTTGCTTCAAACATTTTGGACTAAAATTGTTTTACTCATTTTAGAGAAAATCTCCTTTGGGGAAAAAAAGTCCAGCATGTGTGTTTCTTTCTCTGTTGGATTGCTGATCCAGATATGAGAAGGATTGTCAAGTCTTTAAGGAGGATATTGAATTGAATTTTCTGTTACTTTCAACCTTAGTCCTTTTTCTGTAACTATAATGAAATATCAGGACTGGGTAATTTATAAAAAATAGAATTTTATTGAGTTCTGTAGGCTGGACATCCGAGAGCATGCCAGCAGCATCTGATTGGCACCTTGGGAGGCCTCTTGCTGCAGGGTAACAAGGTAGAGGGCATCATATGGTAAGGCAGAGCAAGCACACTAGCTTGGCTCTTTCTTCCTTTTCTTCTAAAGCCACTAATACAATACCATCATGGGGATTCCATCTTCATGACCTCATCTAATCCTAATTGCCTCTGAAAGGTCCCACTTTCAAATACCATGAACATATGAATCTGGAAGTCATGTTCTCAGCACGTAAATTGTTGGGGCACATCCAACCATAGTACCTACTTATGCTAGCAATAGTTCCCCAACTTCCTTCTGGGTAATCTTTGTAGTTTCTGTTGCTATAGCCTCATTTCTGTCTCCAGAGATGGGTATATCCATCCTGGTCAAACACCACATCTGTGGCCTCAGCCATTAGGTCAAGATTACTCTTGATCCAAGCCAGGCCAGTGAGACCCTGCTTGGAGATTAGCAAATTGGTGGTCACCATCTTGCTCCTCCTTGAAGAACCTGCCAACTAAAGATGGAAGTGAAAGAAAGTAGAGGTAAGAGATAAAAAGAAACAGGTTTTTGAAGTCATATTTGACTATCTAGATCCAGCCACGAGTGAAGCTCTGATCTCAGTTCACTGATACTCTTTACTTTGCCAACCTCCCTACACCCTTGGTCATTCCCTATCCTTTTGTCAGGACTTCCACAGATGACACTTCTCTGGTGCAGATCACTTGCCTTTACCTGTTCCCGGAATGTGCAGATAGTGTGTTCCTGCCTAGTCTTCTTCCCACAAGAACCTGTACACCATTTTTGCCCTACCTACTGACCAATATCATCTCCCACACCCCTGACAACCTCCCAAAGGTAGGTTTTTGTCTCCAGTTTGTCCTATGCATTCAACTGGAAACTAAGCTTCCTTCTCTCAAAAACCATAGGCATTTTAGATTTATAACCAATACATTTTATTTTTGCTTAAGGCAGTTTGAACTAGGTTTCTGTCACTGGTAACTGAAATAGTCCTTGATCTTCATTGATTGCAGAATTCAACCTTTCTAAAGCTAATTGATTTTTTTTTGAAAGAGCTAAGGACCACTTAGAGGCAAGCTTTTAAAATAAGATTGGCATGCAAGCATGAAAGTACCATTTTGTGCATAAAATATTTTGCACTAAAGTATAATGAATATAAACTGAAAGGTCATTAAACTGATTTTGTACACACCTCTGGTCCTCTGAAGAGAACTTTCCATGATGCCTTCTGATATTGAAATGGCACTTATTTAATGCCTGCTATATGACTATTCATGAAATGAGTGGCTTTAGAGCAAAATTCCCCAGGTTGTGGTCTTGTGGTCAATAGACCACCTGCATTGGTAATATTTCTATTGGTTGGTAATATCAGGTTTAAAATTCAGATTCCTTGGACAAACTCCAAGCCCTTTGAATAGTAGTATGTGGGAATTAGGCCTAGTAATATTCATTTTTTGACAAAATTCCAGGCAACTTCTGGGCTCATAGGAGTTTAAGCATCACTGCTTAAGTCATGTCTCATGTATTTATTTTTTCTTTTCTTTTTTTTTCAGTTTGCCTTCAAGTGTTACTGTCCTGACCCAAATAAAAATTCTAAGAATATTTCATCATTTTGAAGATTGAGACAAAAGAGTGCACCTGGACAATTTGGTAAGGGTGTTATGTGTTAGCTTTGGTTAAGTTAGCTCTGATAACAAATGACTCAAAATATTGATGGCTTACAAATGTTGATTTCTGATTCATTCACTTTTCTATTATAGGATACTCCAAGACTGGATATCAAAACTCTTTCTGGGTCTTGTAGCAGAAGGTAAAATGGATAGGTGGAGAACAGCTAGCTCTTGAAGTTCTGCTCAGAAGTGACACAGGTTACCTACAGTCACCTTACATGAGCCAAAGTGGGTCAGATGACCACACCTGTGTTCAGTGGAGTAAGATAGATAATACATCTACAGAAAAGGATACTACTGGAAAATCAGCCAATATTTTGAACAGAAATATACCACACAGAAAATCCTGTGGAGTTGGTAAAATGCTCTTGAAAATAAAGAGGAGAATGTATGGTCAGGTATGTTTAGGACCTGCTACATATAATATCAATCTCTGGAGCTTTATTTTGTAAACCAACATAATGACTGTCAGAGTCTTGCAATGGAAAACAACAACAACAACAAAACAAAAACAAAACAAAACAGAAAACTAAAATTGTTTAACCCAAGTTTCCAAACTTTGTTTTCATGGAAGACTTTTCAAACACCATCTCAACATACACCAACAATTTGAGCTGTCCTAACATTTTCTTCTTCTACTATACAGCATGGATGCAGGATATTCCCAGTGGAATATTCCATAATAAAATCTGTGTAAATTTTAAGCTTTTCAAATGTGAAAAAATTTCTGGTATTCTAATAGGTCTTCCAAAAAGCCTGGGGGTTCTGTGCAAATATTTTAAAATTATTCTAATTAGTAATAGTCTGTTGAAATTTAATAGTGTTAATGGAGAGCATGTAAGAAGCGAATTTAAAAAGCCAGTTCTTTCAGATTAGTGAATGTTCCAGAAAAGATTTTACCTTTAGATCCTTTTTATTACCACGTCTGGAATTAGGTAATTCCTGTAAATTAAAAGATGCACTTTTTTTCCCATTTAGGGCAACCTATGATTTTAAAATTTCATAAACTATTTTGCAGTTATAAATAAGCACAAAAATACTGAGTCTATGATGGGCACCACTGGAGAAGCTCATTTTCTGCTTTTTCTCTGCTTCCACCCAGTGTATCCTCGCCTCTCCTCTACTGGATGCTCTTGGTGTACAATGTTTATGCTACTGTGTGTCATGGGTAGCTGCAATTACCTCCTGATTCTTCCAATTTTAAGTCACTGCTAGTGACCATCTTTTCAAACACCCATCTTTTCCTCTCTGTTGCCTTTCTCTTCTCTATCACTTCCTCTCAGTCAAAATTTCCCAGTCTCCTACTCTCAGATTGACTCCTGAAATAATGGGTTTCCTCCAGTTTTTGCCCCTGACACTCTCATCTAATCATTCCTTCAATCTGCCATGGTGTATGTGTCCATTGTCTGGCTGTCTTCTCCATTTCACATTGCTCCAAAGCTTCAGGACCATGTACAGGACTATATTCTAATTGCCATTAGGTCATCTCTACTTAGTACCTCACATCTGCTTCAAAACTAATGAATCCCAAATACAACATTTCATGTTCCTCCCCAAATCTGCTCTTCTTACATTCCATGTCTCCATTAATGGTTATAACACCTATTCTGTATTTCAAGGAAAAAAAGAAAGAAAGAAGAAAGAAAGAAAGAAAGAAAGAAAGAAAGAAAGAAAGAAAGAAAGAAAGAAAGAGAAAGAAAGAAATGGAACATTATTTCTGTCCCCCATTTCTGTGTCCCCTAAGTTCCAACTCATGCCCACATTCAGCCTGGATAACCTCAGAAATAGGAGACTTGAGACTTTCTTCTTTACCTCTACACACCATCTTTGTTCAGCTGTGATAACATTTGCTTGGGTTCTGAGAAGGTGATTTAGTGATGAAGAGAATGGATTCTAGCACATAGATTGCTTGGAAGGAGTTCTGTCTCTACCACTTCTTGTGGTGTAGCCTAACCAAGTTAGCTACTTCTCTGTGCCTCAGTTTATATAACTATTGAAGAAGGACTTATTACATTATCTACCACATGGAGTGTTGAAAGGATTATTTTGGTTAATATACACAAAATGCCTGGCATATGGTATGTGCACAATAAATGGCAATTACTAATATTACAACAAATTTTTAGCTGATTTTGCTGGTACTAGTCTCTTCCCAATCTTACTAGAATCATCCTCCAAAGAAACAAACCCTATCATGTTACTCCTTAGCTTCTGCAAGTTTTCTACCACTTAAACTCTAAAGTTTAATTTTATTAGCAGGGCATGTAAAACCTTTCAATATCTGTTCCCAAGATACATTTCTGGCTTATTTCTGGCTGCCTATCCTCCAAACATTAATTCTGTACTCTGGGCCACAATAAAGTTCTAATCTTTCTTTATACCCTCCATGCCCTTTCCTAACCCTGTGCCTTTCCATTTACTACATCTGTATTAGTGACCTTTCCTAAAGCATGCTGCTATAACAACCATCTCCATGCCTTAATATTTTTCAATAAACTAGGCTTATTTCTTATTTGTATTACATGTTAGCTTCAGTTTAACCTCAGATCTGTTCCAAGAATCTGCATTCTGGGAACAAAGCTGGGCAGTCTCTTTCTGGAGATGGTTTTATCCCATGGTAGAGGGAAAAGAATTCAATATCGGAGCATGATGATGAATCTTAAATGTTTTGCTCATAAGCAGCATAAAACACATCTATTAACATTTTATTGAGCTAAACAAGTCACTTGACTCTCTGACCTGAGTTGGAGCTATGAAATATTAACCTATCACACAGAGATGGGACAAATAATTAATAATAATAATAATAATATAAATATAAATCCCTCATTTTCTTATATTTGAAACTTTGTGACATTTCCTTCCTTCTCTCTGTTCTTCAAAACCTTCAAAGTTCTGTTCTCACCTCATTTGCAACGCTTCCCTGACCCTCCCAGGAAGAGTTAGCTCACTTCTCTGCATTCTCAGAACTCTGGCTCCACTTCTGATAAAATGCTTATACATTCTAGTAAGAGCATCTGTTTACATATCTCTTGTGAACAAGGATCACTTCTTGATTTCTCTCTCCTTGGTTTCAAGCACCAAGAGACATTCTGTGGTTAGGCTATTTATCAGGCAACTAGAAGGCTGTTCTACACAAGCAGGTAACCAAGTAACTCCTCCATTGAGGCAGGAAAGGGATGTCTCAGTTCAGGTTTTCATTGCTACTTATCACAACTTCTACTTGGTTTCTCTCTACCCAGAATGCCCTCCTGCCCTTCCTCAATCCATTCTCCAATGCAGAAATGCTTTGCACCAAGCATCACCTTCAATGGCCCCTCCTCCCCATCCTCCAACAGAGTTAAGTCTTGCCCCACAGTATTTTGATCTCCTGTCTGTTCAATCCCATCACTTTATGATGACAGAGAGTCCCAGACCTATCATGGCTTGACTAATGATTTTTCAACTTATGGTGGTGTAAAAGTGCTAGATATTTGTTCAGGTGTCAGTCTGCTTCCTCTTTCTTCTCCTCTCTCTCTATCTCTCTCTCCCTCTCTTTTTAAGTACTGGAGATTGAACCTATAGGTGCTTTACCACTAAGCTATTTGATCTTGATTTATAGGGTCTCACTAAATTGCCCAATGACCTCAAATTTGCAGTCCTCCTGCTTCTGCCTCCTGAGCAGTTGGGATTACAGGCATGGGCCACCATGCCCAGCTGTCTGTTTCCTCTGAGTGTAGTAAGAGGCTTTTTAGATCAGGAACTTCAGTGTGTAATTCCTCTCTATATTCAGAGCAAACTGCCTTGCACATATGTAAAGTGCTCAATTAATGCTTGTTTTACATTGAGCTGCTGTTGAGCAGAAGGCAAAAATTATGATTTGTAAATTTTGTGGTCAGTTATATAATATGCCAAAATACATTCTAATGTCATGTATATCTAAAAAGAACAAATAAAATTAAATTAAAAAAATAAATCTTAAAAAAATATGGTACAATTTAAAATGTTGTTTGATCTATTGGTCTAGCATATGCAAATATTTTCATGATACATGAAGAATGGAGTGTTTCTAGTATTAACCAATATGCTAATATTATGTGAATTTTAAGTTTCAGATATAAATTCCATGCAAGACTATTAGAAATGAACCAGTTCTCATAAGTACTTATTAAAATATTTAGGGGAAAAAAGGTTACAAGCTACAAAAAACTCAGGGTACAAAAGCAAAAATTAATAAATGGCTTACATAAATCTAAAAGGCTTGTGCACAGCAAAGGAAAAAATTGCAAAATGAAAAGGCAATGTAGATACTGGGGAAAATATTTGCATGCTGCATGTCTGATGAGGGGTTGACATCCAAAATTTATAGAAAACTCTTAGAACTCAAGAGCAGAACAAATAACATTTAAACTATGGACAAAGGACCTGAGCAAACATTTCTCCAAAGAAGACATGAAATTGGTCATCCAGTATGTAAAAAGATACATATATCACATTAATCATCAGGGAAATGCAAATTAAAACCACTGTGAAATACAACCTAGCACCTACTAACATTGAAAAAAAAATCAAGTGATAAAAATGTTGGCAAGGGTGTGAATAAAAGGGAACCCTATTATACTGTTGGTGGGAATGTAGCTTCATGTTGTCATGGAAAATAATATGGAGGTTTCTAAAGAAAATGAAAATAGTACTACCATCTGACCCAGTGTATCTCTTTAGCTAACCTAAAGGAAATGAAATCACCATCTTGTAAAAAGATTTGCACCCCCATGTTCATTATGGCACTATTCACACTTGCCAAGATATGAAACAACCTAAGTGTCCATTGGTAGACAAATGGATAAAGAAAATGTGAAAAAAATACACACACACACACATATCAGTGATCACAAAGGGCAGAGTGGGGTGGAGAGGACAAAAATGGGGAGATGTAGATCAAAGGATACAAAATAGCAAATATGTAGGATAAACAAGTCTAGAGATCCAATAACACATGAAAATTATAGTTGATAAAATTGTAGTAAGGATTTTTTATTAAATAAGACTTGAGGTCTTGTTTCACATCCAAAAGTAACTATGAGAGATGACAGATATGCTAATTTGCTTCAATGTAACAATTTTTACTACCTATATGTATGAGATAACATCATGTTGTGAACCTAAAGTATTCTCAATAAAAGCAATTTTGTTTAAGAAAGAAAAATCCCTTTAAAAGAAGTATTCTTGGCAGGATATGGAATGACTAAAGAAAAATAAGAAGTTACCATAAGTCTTTTCATTATCATTGTCGCAGAAAAGTGAAAACTTCACTCAGACTCCAAAATGCAAAAAGAAAAAGAATTTAAGTTATGTGTGCCCCTTGGAAAAACAGTTCCGTATGCAATTTAACCAGTTCTGCTAAAAGAAGCCAAGTGCAAATTGCATTCATTTCATTAGCCCAAGAAGGAGGATTTCAGTTTTGGTAACTGTACTACATGTTATATAAGAAGATCATGAGTGTCGTACAGAGAGAAAGAGGGCAAAAGAGGTTGTAATTAAAGTAAATCTTCCCAGAGCCCTGGATAGCACAAGGAACATGGCCAGAATAAGCAAGGCTACTGACTTTTGCCAGGGTCATGTTTGGAGGTTACTTTATCATAGCCCTTGCTTAAAAAACATAATTTGAGCATAGAAGGGCTCTCAACGTTCAGCAATAGTCCATGTGCTTCCCATTAGGGGCAGAAGGAGAGTGTAGCAGTGGCTTCTGCAAATGGCTGGAACCGGGATCTTCAAATTAGCAAAAGGATCTTCAGCCAACCTGGACATTGGGGAAGCCTGGATAGTTCTAAAGCACGGGACACACAGTCATACAGAGTCACACAGGAACCACTGGTCCCGGTCACCCAGTCTCTCATCGTCTTCTTTTGTGTAGGAATATATCCAGCTAAGCTCAAAATGTTATATTCCTATTCAGAATAATATGGCGATTTCCAAAGTATAAGTTAAGAGCAACATATGGTCAGTATGTTCTTTTGCTAGCTAAGCTATTATGGACTTGGAAGCTACCACAAATGGCCCATCAAATCTTCTCTTATTCTTCCACTCCCTACCAAGAGAGCATGACTGATTTTCCCAACTGTCAATTCATTTCCTATCTTACCTGCAACTAGAATAGCATGCAGCAACTAAGCCAACTAAGGGTAGCATCACAAGTAACTGTGAGTTACTTGTCCAATATCTATTTTTCCCATTTTCCTCTCTCTAAACACTTGTCCATCTAAATATTTATTTTCTTAGTCACTGTGACCTAAGTTGATATTTGCCCAAGGCTTCTGGTAAAAACTTTTTTGTTTTCCTGTTTAGACAGACAGGATCACCTCTTTCTTTCTGCTTTCAAAGCAGAAATGATGTCTGAACTACAAACATCTGGAACATCTTGGATCATGAAGCACTGTGGAAGGCACAGTGGCACAGTAGAAAAATAGAAAAACCAAGGTCTCTCATAATATCATGACTCATAAAAAATCCCAGCAACCATCAAGCTATGGATTTTTGTAACATATCTCCTATTTGTTGAAGTAACTGCTGTTACTTCCAGCCAGAGTTTGTTAACTTATGAGACCTGGGCAACTGAAAATAAAAGATCTCATATTTATTTAGAATATTTTAATGAAAGAAGATACAACCCTATTACACCAAGGTTTGTATAACTTGGTTTCTAATGTGAACACCCCATCTTAGAATTCCACTGCAGAGGCAGTGTTCATCTTTGATTACCCAGGTAAAAGACTCAGATATAAGCCTTTCACATGTGTTCCAAAATCATCTTTTGCAAATTGTGGGGTTTTTGAAAAAAATATGATATACAATGGAGTCACTTTCCAAGTGCTAACATGTAGGTTCCTATAAGCAGAGCTCATATTTCTGTTTAAAAAGAAAGCAAAAACCTTCAAAACTAGTAGCATCTGATTGATGGACTAGGATATGGGTGTTCATGCCTGGAGCACAGCCAGACCAGAGCCCCTGCAAACATACAATTACACGAGCTCCATCCCATCAAAGCTTTTCCTTCTGGCTCCAGTTTTAGGCTTGGCACACTGTTTTATCTCAGTCTGTTTTAAGACTCAAATAGTATTCAGAAGAATGAATATACAATGCCAGCTTGTCTTCTTTTCACTCTCCCATTTAGAAGAAGGTCCACCAAAGAGTTTAGAAATGAAACAAATTCATCACTGTAACATTTGTATTATTATAAACCATTTTCACCATTCGCTGAGATATTGACCATGGCCAAGAGTTGTGCCAAGTGCTATTCTTAGATCATCTCCATTTGTCTTTAACAGTCTATGAGGTAGATATTTGTTTCCTGTAGTGAGGCCTTCTGTCAACCATTAAGTGAGTTTTAGGAGCAGCCAGGGGCTAGACTCTGGGAACCTAGTCATGAAAAAGCAGAGGTTGCGCCCGGAGCCCAGCCCAAACTCGTCTTTTGCAGATATCTCAGATCCTGATGGAGGAAGAGACATGGCAATGCATGTGAAGACAGGGAATCTAACCTGGACAGGGATAGGAGGAAGAGCCACACTGGGGACATCTCTAAAGGACTGCTGGAGCTGAGAATATGTGAGAGATAAGACTGGTGATGTGAGCAGTGATCAGATCTTAAGATGCCCTGCTTAGGACTTAATCCTCAAGACAATGCAAAGCCATTTACAGAAGGTGGTGGCTAGGAGTGTGGGGGTGGGGTGGTGAAGAGGAAGAAGAATGATCAGATTTAAACCCTGATTTGGAGAGATTAAATACCTTTCCCTGAAGTTGCTTATATTTGGGTTTTGAAACCACTGGGCTTGACTCCCATCCTCTGCTCCTAGCCCATAAATCTCCACCATCTTCTAGTCTTAGCAATTTCATTCCAGTCAGATGCCTTATCACGACCAAATCCATCAAAGGACCATTCCAAAGCGCGGGACTTGCGTCAAGTGCTTACGGTGCACCCAAGTCCACGGTAGGGTGGGGTCTCCAGGGGTCTGCCCTTGAACTATGCCCTGATTTCTATTCATTTTTTAGTGGCCACTGCAGAATTGAAAATATGTATTTCTGACCCCATCTATTTATACATATGCTGAGACCCATTTTACTTTTGACCTAGAGCAACATTACATCAAAGCAAAAATTAACTGCAAGTAGGTTTGTGAGCGACGCCATTCTCCTGCTAGCAAAATCCCTGCTCTCCAAGTTAATACTGGCCACGTTAACAAGTGAGGCAGGCATCCAGCTGCAGTTGTGTCGACTGAGGTTCCAGAGTTAAACCACTAGGCCAATATCACACAGGTAGAAAGATCTAGACTGGAAGACCAGAGCTGTCCTTTGGAAAACCAAACTCTCAGGGCTACACAGCTAAGCAGGTTCTCTCTAATCAGGAGTTCTCTCTAATCAGGAGGGAAGAACACATTCCTTAAAAGGGAAACACTGCCTGCAGGATGAGAGGAGACAGTCCTATCAATCCCCATGGCTTTAAATATTTTTAACTTACAAAGATCCCCAAAAGCCAATGCTGCAGAGAAAGGACATGTTTTCAATTTAACCTAAACCCATTTTTTCTCTTTTTAAAATTGCTACATCTAGTTAATATTGCTATTAGGATATTTAATTGTGCTTAGAAAAATAAGAAATAAAACATTCACAAACTCAGAAGTTGTATTTGCTAGGGTATTGGAGTGCTTTTTAAAAAAGGCCTTAGATCCCCATGGAGTCATCAGGCCCCTCCCAGATCTGGTCCTTTCATTGCTGGGAAAGGAATGGCTCCCACTAGGATAGAGGTCTGAACTTGAGAATTGGTCTGAATGTTTCTTTGGAGTTAGGCTTGCTCTAGAAAGATTTTTAAAATGCTCTGAGCTCTTCATTCTTTGTTATCTTCTGAATCACCCATCTGTAATTAGTAATGTATTTATACATTCTACCCAGCAGAATAGAATAGATCAAACATTTCTTAGCATATTATTCTTTAATAGTGAAGGGCTCAATGATACAGACCCCTTTTTAAAAAACTATATTCTTTGGGAAACTGCTTTCCTGAACTGTAGAACTGAACTTTCCTCCATTTTTCTAAAAAGTTTACTATTAATCTTGTTAGATCATGTTTAAACAAGAAATAGTAATACATACATAGCATTATACTTCAAAGAGTTATGAATATTATAGTGAGTGTTCCTTTACAGTAAAAAAAAAAAAGAATTAAATGGATCAAAGTAATTTTGCTTGTTAAAAATAATTCAACTTTATAATAGTTCTCAAGTAAATGTCTTACCATTCAATTTCAACAGGCAAAGCTTCATTCCTAGAAAAGCTATAAAATTCAAATTTGGAGGTTTTAAATTTAAAAAAGGGACAGATTTTAGGAATAAGATTTGATAACCTTATTTCATTAAAGAAGAGTACATGGAAAGTGCTGAAATGGAATTACACCATTAATACAATTTAGTTCACAAAATTAAGAATAGAAACATCAAGGGGTCAGAAGGCAAAGAAAAAAAAAGTAGGAGCTGGGGTTGTGGCTCAGTGATAGAGTGCTTGCCTAACACGTGTGAGGTCCTGGGTTTGATTCTCAGTACCACATAAAAATAAATAAATAAAATAAAGGTATCATGTCCAATTAAAAAATAAATATTTTTAAAAAAGAAAGTAAGAAAGTGTGTGTGTGTGTGTGTGTGTGTGTGTGTGTGCATGCACTTTCACACATGTGTGTACTCCTCTATGTTTTATCCTCAGGCAGGAAGTAGCCCCATCACTTAATAACTGCGTCCCTAGCAAAAGAGAAAGCCCTTAGCTAAATCTCCTAGATCAATTTGCAAACCTGAAAAGGGTAGAGTAGTGGAGGTATTGGGTGATAAAAATCTTCACACTTTATTGTTTAGACATTCTCTTCATTGGAACTAGGTTCTTTACATATTTATCTCATTTAATTCCCATAAGTCCAGAAGGTAGATCCCACATTTATGACTACCACCTAACTGATGATCTTCCTGAGGCCCAATTCATCAAGAAAGTTTTTAGAGGTAACTTCGCAAAAGCAGGATCTAGAATTAGACTCTTGGCATTTTTTTTTTTTATTATTTCCCCTTCCTCTTTCTAGTATAGAAATATTGGCCTCAATCATTTTCTTTCTATCAATAAATGACTTGCATACTAGATTGCATCCTCTGAGGCAAAACCTTAGAGGAGCCTGATTTGAAAGCTGGGGACAGGATGGGTTGACCATATAGCCAGAAGCCCACACAGGTACAACTGGGAGGCACTGGGAGAAAACAAAGGGACAAAAGTGGGGACGTGGGAAAATACTTAATTCAAGTCATGTTCACTCGGAACCCAGAAACCCACGTACCATTGTAAACATCACCTCTATGTCTCCTTAGACATCCCACCTCTGTCCTCTATGCCTTGCAAAACAGAAAAAGGTAAATGAGTGGTCCTGCTAAACAGAACTGTGGCCCTCCATATAGCTGATACTTCAAAGAGCAAAAGGCCTTTAAAAATCATAGCAAAAAATAATAAGAAAAAGAACTATTGTTCATGAAGTGTTTATTGTATGTCCACAACCACCATCATCATGAAATTCAGGTAGAGACAGGAAAGCTGCTCATCCAACAACACAGGACCCAAACCCAGAGATTTCACCCCAATAACTGCAATGGTTTCATGTTTCATTCAAAAGATTTCTGCTCACTCCCTACAATATGCCAGGCTCTGTGATGAGAGAGGGACACAATGCTGAGCCAGAGCTGGCACAATTCCTGTCCTCAGGGGACTTACAGTCTAGCAAGAGAGACAGCAGTCAAGTGGTGAAACCAGTGTACAACCTGAACGGTGCCAAGAATTCTGAAGCAGTGTCTGTGTGGGGGGACCTGCCCTAGCTTCACTTCACCTTCTCGATAACTCTATTTTTATCTTACACAGGGACAGCAGAGACAAGTTTTAGGGAGAAAGAGGAAAACATTTTAGGCAGTTGGCTGAGGACCCTCCCAAATAATGAATCAATTATTTCACTTCAGGTCATGTCACATTTTGGTTGCCATTAGCAAATCATTTAGCTTGGAAGCCTAAGTGGCAATTATGTGGACATTAAAAGTTCCAGAACACTAATTTTACTTTAGCACGACTCATGCTATTTTATATGCAAAGATTTCCTACTGCTTATGTAACAGAGCCAGGCAGTTAACTGACCATTCACAAGGGCACGCACCAAGAGACGTCCAGCCAGGGAGTCTGCACTTAGCCTTTGGACTCAGAGTTATGCTTTAATTTTTCATCTGTTTTATGGAATGTAGAATTTGGCTTACCAACTGTGTTTATTTCTGTTCAAAGCACTGGAAATAAAAGGTTTGTGCAGATGTTTTAAGGACACCCTATAGACTAGTCACAAACTTTTGTGGTCAGTTTAGCACCAGAGTCAGGAGCAATGACTCACTCTAAACTGAGTGTTGTTGCTTCTTAAAATAATGTTTTGGTCTTCTCCTCAGGAAAGCTGGCGTGTTCGTCACACACACTGCTAGGCAGGGGGAGGGGGCCATGGGAGTGGGTGGAATTATGTGAAATGTTTTGTGTGACAAAATTTGGTTTCCACTTTTCCAGTTACTCTTGAAACTACATTTGAGAATTTCCATCTGGAAGACACCTTAAATTGGTGGATCTGGTCAAAGGCTTGCATTCTATGAAGGGGAATACTATCTCTGAGACATTAAATGATATAACCAATATCATGGTCTCTTGGTGGCAAAGATGTGCCTACAACCCACTGCAGCCATCTGAGAGTTACAATCCATAGCTCTTTACCTCCATTCCATGCTGAATCTTGAATTTAATCTCTTAATTTCTTTTGATGTGATTTTTTTTCTCTTCTCCCTTTTTAGATCACTAACCATCACCTTGAAGTTAGGCCAAATAAAGCATGAGTTATATAACTCTGTTTTCTAGCAGTATAGAAAATGTTCAACTGAGGGAAAGATAAATGGTATAGAAAAGCAGCATTGAATAGCTTCATAAATCAAAGAGATTTTACAAGACATGCTTGTAAGTGTGTACAGAGCTGCATATATGCATATTTCATGGTAATAAATACAAGAGAGGTGGTGGCTGGAGCTGGAGGAATCATTTCTCCTCTATATAGGGAAAATTCAAGGGGCAGAGGAGAAGGTCAAGTATAGGGTGGGGACAGTTCATGAATTCTACCCTGATGGGGGATCTGGCATAGGTTAAACCTCAAACTTGTGCTGTACGATATGACAGCCACTTGCCATGTGGGACAGTTCAAAGTGAAGTTGTTACAGTGAAGTGGAATTGAAGGATTCAGCCCTGTCACACAGCACATGCAGCTAGTGGCTGCTGCACTGGACAACACAGATATGGAACATTTTCACCATTGCAGAGGTTTCTTTTGGATAGTGCTAATGTAAAAGAGGTGTCAGAGCAGGGAAGAGGGGAGACAGGTGGGTAGAAGAGCTTAAGGTAATTGCTATGGACTGAATGCTTGTGTCCTTGTCAATCATATATTGAAGTCCTACTCCCCCAGGTGATGGTTTTAGAAGGTGGGAACTTTGAGAGGTGATTAGGTCATAGGGGAGGGCGCTTCATGAATGTGTCCCTACAAAAGAGACTCCAGAGAGCTCCTCACCTCATTTCCCATGAGCTGGCACAGGAGAAGATGGCCATGTATGAGCCAGGAGCAGGCCCTCACCAGGCACTGAATCTGCCTCGTGCCTTGATCTGGGACTTCCAGCCTCCAGAACATGAGCAACAATGGGGCAGTCTGACCTCCTTTCTTGTCTGAGTTGCCTAATCTATGGTATTTTGTTTTAGCAGCCCAAAGAGCCTTGGAGAAAAATATCTGTCAAGAAAGGACACACCAGATTAGAGGAAACAAGAGATGGGCTATACTGGAGTGATCCAGGGAAAGTTTCTGAATTGGGTTGGATCCTGGACTCAAGGCATTGACCAGCTGCTATAAAATCCTTGTGCAAATTTCTAAAAAAGTGGTGCCCCTCTGGGCAGAAGCATTCCTGTGGTTTTTGTCTGGTAAGTATCTTTTATTTTTTTCAAATAGCAAACCAAAAGGGTACCTTCCTTAAAACAATGCAGACATGGAAAGATCAGTGGTTCCAGAAGAGGGGAGAGGAGGGAGGAAGGAAGGAATAGGTGGAGCAGGGGGGTTTTTAGGGCAGTGAAAAACTATCCTGTATGATTCAATAAGGATGCAAATACGTCATCATCCATTAATCAAAACCCACAGAATCTACAACAGAGTGAACCAGAGTTCATGTATTTTAAGGACTTCAGTCCTAATAATCTATCACTATTGATTCATCAGTTACAGGAAGTGTATCACCCCAGTGCTAGGTATTAATAGTTGGGGAAACTGGGGCGGGGATGGAAAGGGATGGGCAGGGATATTTTGTAAACCTAAAACTGCTCTAAGAACCAAAGTCTCTTAATTACAAAAGAAAAGGAAACCAGTTTACCTGTGAAATATTTTTAGGTACTCTGAAAGTTTCCACTTTTGCCTAAACAATGATATGACAATAGAGTATGCTGATTTGGTTTCAGTTGATAATCTCACATAATGTCATGTGTTTATCAAAATATTTGACATATAAAAAATATCCCCAAACAGTGTGCCTGTCTCCAGCTGTCTATAGCACATCAGCAGACTAGTGTCTGACATTTTGGTGAACACAGTGCACATTGCATTTTTGTCCCCATTTACCTGCTTCCTCAAGTGTTTATGTGCAGTGCACAGACTGTACAACTGCACACAGTGGCCCTGCTAGGACCCATCCACTACTAGTAAGTAAGAATCATAGAGGTTATGGTGACAGAGGGCAAAGGAAGACTATCTCTGTAGGGTACCAAGAACTGACTGAAGAAGCAATCTGGCTGAGAACCTGCAAACCACATGAGAAGTACTGTTTTATAGGATGAAGAATATAGAGCAAGATCAGAGCCCTGAGAGACCCTCAGAACTGGCAGTAAAGTGAAAATGGAAAAGAAGACTAAAGGAATAGTCACAAAACCAGAAAGCAGGAAGTGAGTCCCAGCAGTACCATACCTAGAAGGCGCAGCCTGCAGCCTGTTCCTGAGTTGCTGGTGGTCTGGCCAGTGCTGTGCTGCTAGGCTGCTACCTTGGGGGAGAGACAGGTCCAGGGGCTGGGGGAAAGAGGAGAAGGGAAACGCACCCCAGCAATGATTGGAATGCATCAGCTGTGCAAAACAAAACTCCTGGGAAAGCCAGGCTCTGCCTTGGGTTGTGGTTCAGGAACCAGTAATGGGATACAAGGCTCTGGCTTCCCGGCCAGGAGCACGAGCCCAACCCAGGTTAGGAGTTAGCAGCACGCTTCAGACTTCAGTGTGCAAGGAACTGAAAGTCTAACCTTCCAGTATCAGAGTCATCCTGAAAAGAACCACCTGCCATACTAGGTAACCTTAGCAGCCCGCTTCACAGAGTGACTGGGAAAGGAAACAGCACTGTGACACCGGCTTGTTCTCAGCCACGAAGGGAGTCTCTCCAGGACAGGACCGAAACAAGGTGGAAAATTTCAACCTCTCCTTTTTATAGAGGCCAGTGCTTATCTAAGCTTGGTGCATGGACCACTTACATCCATATCACCCTGGATTCTGGTTAATCATGCAGACTTCCTGGGTCCTCCTGAGACCAAGCAAATCAGTATCTAGGGATGGGGGCTGGGTATCTGCCTTTTAATCAGCTTCCTAAGTGAGTCTTTTTAAATGTACACTGACATTTAAGGGCTATTGATGCAAATCAGAATATCCTAGAGGGCTTGTTAGTATATAGCTTACTGGCCCTGAGAATTTACATTTCTTCCAAGTTCCCAAGTGATGCTGTTGGACCAGGGACCACACTGTGAGAACCACTTAGTGAAGGGAATCTCTCTTTACCTGGCGATTTCTTGACAGCTCAGGAAGTGTAAAATCCCACTTCTCACTCATCCACATAATTGAACTAGCTTCTATCACCCTGTCATTCAGATGACTAACACCCGTGACCTCTTTTTCACCTTGTTAGATAACTTGTAGTTTTCAATTGACAAAACCCAAAGGGATTTCACCTGACCAGCACTAATCTTGTATATTGTTTTGGTTCCAAATGTTTATATTGTCGTCATCCCCGTCATTTTCTCAGGATGAGCAGTGATCTGTTCAACCTTATGTTACCTTGGACTGCACAAATTAAAACCAGACCCTTCCTTTGCTTGCCATAGGAGACACCCTGCAGAAAGTGCTGGGGGCGGGGAGTCAGGGGGAGAAACATGAAAATGTTCTGAAATGTAGGTGTTATTTCCGACAGGCTGTCCAGCTGAGATTCTGATAAACACTATTTTGCTTGCGCAGATAAAAAGGAATCATTTATTGAAGGAAGGGATGGAAGTGTTTGAGGAGGCCCTTCTGCAGACACCTCATAAACAGGATAACCCCATCACCTCTATCAGTGAAAGTTTATATGCAGCCAGGCCACAGCCCAGAGGAACAATGGGCAACAAGAACAGTGGGTGGCCAGGAAAGAGCCTCAGTCCTGACAAGATTGTTCTGCCAAGAGAATGGCTGTAAACAGGATTAGTGGTAATGAGATTATCAACTCAGGGCCTTATCAACTGAAGGCCCTTGATGGAGACTTCAGTGTTGCATAAAGCAAAGACCAGGAGGTGAGACGCTTGCAGGGTGAGAGGATTACAAGGCAAAGACAAGGGCTTTTCCTTCCCAGCTTCCCTCTAGTCCAGGGACCAACTCTCCTGGGATAAAAAACGAGTGGCCAAAACTTGTTTGCAATTTGCAAATATTGTTTGGGGCAGAAGTAGAAAACTCAGGGGCCAAAGCACTTGAGAAGAGGCTCTCAATCAGGGGACTGTGGCAAAGTCTAGAGATAACAGGGATGGCAGATGCTACTGGCATCTAAGGGCATAGACCAAGGATGCTGCTCAACGTTCTGTGATGCACAGGACCAACAAAGACTTATCCAGCCTCAAATGCAGAGGTAGAGAACCCCTGCAGCAGAGAGATGGAGAGCAAATCCAGTTAGGCAGAGCACTTGCCTGGCATCTGTAAGGCCCTGAGTTCCATCCTTAGCAGGAATGGGGGTACAATTTGATGGGGAGTGGTGGTATGATAGGAAAAAAATGTATTAAAAGGCTCCTTAGAGAGTTGGTAGTTAAAGACACACACACACACACACACACACACACACCATAAACACACACACACACCATACACACACTGGTCTAGTTCTAGATTAGAATCTAGATTCACTACTTTTAGCTGCATCCAGGATTCATGGGTGTGCGTTTTCTAACAGGTAAATCTGTGGCAGTGACGACAGAGCTTAAGACTGGTTTCTTCTTGCCTTCAGGGTAAACTGTGAATACCTTGTACTTCGAGGCACACTTTCAATCAGTCCCCTGCCATACCCCACCCAGTCCTCTTGGTGTCAGCCACAGGGAACTGCTTATAGGCTGCTCCCAACCCTTCAAGCCCTGTCCTCTATAGGATTTCCCCTGTCCTGACACTCCTCTGGTGGCCAACTTCTTCTCCTCCTCCTCAGCTCTTCCGCCAAGTCTTCTCAACTCCCTCGGCACTGGGCTGCCTTCCTCTTCGCTGCTTCCCTGGAATAGAACCTCAACTCACTCGGACTGTGGCATTGTTCCCACTTTACTGCAGCAATTCACTTACTTGCTCCTGAGGAACTCTTGGGCAGGCATTGATGCCCAGCTCCACTCCTGGAGCATACTGGGCCCTCAATAAATATCTGTTAAATGCTCGAGAGAATTTGCACTCTCGATCTTATTTCACCCTTGGGATAGTTATGATCCTTTCTGTCTTGTAGAAAAGTTCACAGAGTTCTCAAACCAGGAATAGGTTGACCTCCTTCTGTGCTGCCTTCTGGGTCTTGGACTTCACCTAGACCTATGGCCAGATGAGAAAAAATGGGCAGGTTATATAAATTAGCTTTCCACTGCTGGGACAAAGTACCGGGAGATAAATAACTTAAAAGGAGGAAAGATTGATTTTGATTCATAGATTCAAAAGTTTCAGTCCATGGTCACTTGATTCCATCCCCTTGGGCCACGGGTAAGGCAGAACGTATACCAAGGAGCAGTGGCCAAGCAGAGCTGGTGGCCTGGCAGCTGGGAATTCAAGAGAGAGAGGACAGGTGAGGGTCCTCACTTCCTTCCATTAGGGGCCACTTCCTAAATGTTCTTCCCCCTTCCAGCACCCCCACAGGCTCTGACCAAGTCCTTAGCACATGGACTTGGGGGGACACTAACTGTAACAGCCAGCTGCCCCAGGAGCTGTGCTTCCAGAAAAAAAAGAGGATTAACTTATCAATGCATCACAGAAAACCAAAGAGAAATGACAGAAAGGGTTTCATCGAGAGACGGCCTTTCCACTCTGCTCTCTAGAAAATAAACCAAAGCCAGTGCCCAGGTCTCCAAGAAGCACGGCTTGAACACCATTGCCTCACAGTCCTAGAGCTAAGATGAGCCTCTCTGATAAAGCGGCTCCCAAGTGGACTTTTATTAAAACAGTCACCATCTCAGTTACAGAATCCGTAGGCTAGAACACTGAGATGAAGTGCTTCACCACCAGGTGGGAATGTGGGCCTGGCGAGGGAAGGACTCAGGCACATCCTCAGCACATAGGGCCTAGGCCCCAGGTGGTCTTGAAGTTGTGATGAAATCAGAGAGAAATCCAGGGACAGGTAGCTAGGCCCTGGTTCTGATCACAGCATGGCTCTTACATGGGTCAGTATACTCCTGACAGACGCAGGAAGATATGTATGTGTTGATTTCCAGGCTGTATTTCTTCTATAAGACTATATTTCCACTGCCACTGGGACTTTGTGGCTCCTTCCCTCTGGGCTCTTTTGTGATTTGGCCTCCAGGGTTTGGTGTTTAACTCACTTCTTTGCATTTCTTTCTTCACTTTGTTGAACGACCTCAACTACCCCTGTGGCTTGAGATACTGTTTCTAGGTTACAGCTCCCAAGTAGGTACCTTCAACCTGAACTCCAGAGCTGAAGAGTACTAGATCCTGTGTGACCAAATAGCTGACAGGCCCCAAATGGAAGCCCTGATCTTCTCCATGCTGACTCTCTTCTGGGTAATGATGCCGTCATCCACCAGTAACACAAACCAGAGCCGCAGTCCTCTTTGCCTCATTTAGCTTCGTCCATTCTGCCTCAAATTGTCTGTGAATTTGTTTGCACTCTTCCTTCTCCGTCAGTTTCCTGGTTGTCCCTCATCATCTTTCTCCTGGATATTCCAGGGGTTTCCTAACCAGTCACTGATATCCAGTCTACTGTAATGGTCTTTTTAAAGGTGGAAGCTGATGATCTTACTCCAAGGGTCAATGACTTCTCCTTGCTTACTACTTGAGTGTTTAAACACAATACTTGACACATGTTGTGATCAAGTTGTTTTTTTGTTTGTTTGTTTGTTTTTTTGTCATTGTGACCAAAAAACCTGTCAAGAACAATTAGAAGAAGATAAATTTATTTGGCTTTAGAAGCCTTAGATCATTGATTCCATTGCTCTGGGTCCCAGGTGAGCAGAACATCATGGCAGAAGGGTGTGGAGGAGGAAAGCAGCTCAGGACATGGCAATCAGGATGTGGCTCTGCTCACCAGGGACAAAATTTGTACCCAAAGGCACACCTCCAGTGACTTATCTCCTCCAGGCACATTCTACTTGCCTACAGTTACTGCCCAGTTAATCCATTTCAGTGGATTAATTCACTAATTAGGTTAAGGCCCTCATAACCCAGTCATTTCACCTGTAAACTTTCTTGCATTGTCTCACACATGAGCTTTTGGGGAACACCTCATATCTAAACCATAACAACACAAACCTCCCTGATTGGGCCTCTTTCCCCCATCTAGCAGACATTTCCCCAGCAGAACTTTATGCTTCAATTGTGGGCTCCTCAACAGACCAGGCTTTCTCATAGTTCCAGACCTTTGAGCATGTGTACCCACTACCTGGATTGCCCCTTCATACTGGTGAACAAAGGCTTCAGGACTCAGAGCCAGCAACATCTTGCCCTTGAAGTTTTCTCTGACTTTTTTGTGATTCTCTGTGCTTACCCTCTCACATCCCCTGTATGTACCTGTACTTTAGCACTAGTGGACTGAATTGCAATTCCTGGTTCAGTCTTTTTATCTTTCCCACCAAATTCTGAGGTCCTTAAGGGCAGGGACCTTGTCTCATAATTTCTCTTCCTTTGGTAGCTAGAACAGCACTTCTAAAACTGTGCTTCTTAGAATACAGTCCTATGAGTTATTGAAAGGTATCTCCCAAAAGAGAATCCATGGTTAAATGTGTTGGTCAAAAATTGCATATTCACAGCACACATGAGCTCAGAGAGGTTTTTCAGCTAAAATCTGTTTAATCTGGTTTAGCCCTTCCCTCCAAACCCCAGGCCAGGGAAAGACCCTTAAGCAGATTCCTATAACATAGTTGTAAGAGAGAGAGATAAAGATGTGCCTGAGTAAAGGTAATGTGGGAAAGCAGGGAAGGGGCTAAGCCAGGCCTAGGGGCTCTGGAAACAATCTGGAGGAGCTTTCTCCAGCATTCACAGTAGACTAATCACTGATTGCATCCCCAAAGGAAACACCCCCAGGAACTGAACTTCTGGGATTGCATATGACTATCGCAAGGTTTGATTATGCAAATAAAGTTAAGTCTCCCAGGATGTTTTCTTCTCATGTTCATTCCTGTGGTCAGACTACACTTTGAACCAACCTGCCCCAGGGATAAATCATACCCTTCAATCCGGATGATCTCCAGTCACAAGACTTCAGGCTTCCTGAGGGCAGGCACTGGTCCACTTACACAATTCTTTCATGCCCTCTAAAAGTCCTGAGCACATAATGAACACTCCACTAATGTTTATTAAATTCAGTGAACTCAAGCACAATGTAATTCTTCCTGTTTGCTTTGAGGCTGCCAAGAGACGCAAATGCAAAAGGCTAAGCTCCAGGACTTGGAGGCCCCATGGAGCTTTTTCTGCAGCTGCTGAGACTAATTCCTCATTGTTTGTACCCAGAAAAAAACTTGAATTAAGTAGTTCCTATTTAACTCTTAGACCCATGAGCAGGAGAAAGGGACAGGGCAGCATCACTGACTTGGATGTCTAGCACATTCCCCCACAGAAAGCAGATAATGTTGGAGCAGATCCAGGTTAAGACAATGGATAGTAACTACAAAGTGGGTGTTATTTTTATGTTTTGCAGAGAAAAATAGGCTCAGAAGCTAACTTGCCCAGTGATGTACAGCTGCAGATGAGTTAAGAAGACAGGCTTCAAATTCATACCTGTCTCACTGCCAAGCCCAATCCCTTCCCATCAAGTGACACTGTCTCCCATGGGGAGTTTGGCTTCAAGGCAACCCACTGCATTCCATCACTGGTTGGGAAGTGTTTTACAAACTACCTAAATCATACAATTCATCTTATAGCCAACCTGAATGTTCAGAATTAATTAGTATCCTTATTAGAAAGATTAAATTAACACATGACTTTTTTTCCCCACATACTACATAAAGAACAAATCTATTTCCTCCTTCAACTTCTCCATTCTCACCAACCCCTTCTCCAAACTCTTAGGTAATATTTCAGGAATGACCTGTGCATGTGTAAACATCTTTTAAAAATAATATATAGACATGAGATCATACTTTTTGTTGTCTTCCTTTGATTATTTAACATTTGTCTAATCTATTCTATTCTTAGAATCACCCAGCACTTATTAGGATATTTTTGGTGAAAGACTACTGATAGCACTTCCAGCTCAGGGTCCCATCCTGTAGAACTGGAGCCTACTGTCTGCCTGTGCTTCAGATCCTCATGTAAGAAGGGACATGAAAACACTCTTAGTATACCTAGCACTTCTGAGAGCAGGAACCTGTGGCTGGAGGAGTTATTGTTAGTAATAGTAGTAGCACTAGTAGTAGTAGTAGTAGAAGCAGTATTGGTCTTCTTTTTTTTTTTTTTTTTTACCAGTTAAGCCTTCCTCTTGAAACAATGTTTTCCTAAGCTCCCTCCAGCACCCATACCCTTCTCTTGCCCACACCTGTCTCTCTCTGCCCCCGCCACCTCTCCCCCCCTCACACACACACACACACACACACACACACACACACACACTTACTCACAGCCTTTCTGCCTTTCCTTTCAGCCAATCCTGTGGAACATCCCTGCAAATTATTACTTACAGTAGGAGGGGGACATTACTTACAGGGGAGGGGGACATTGGGTCAGCACACTACAGCCCACTCATCTTGACCACTGAATGTTTTAAGCTGGAGACCCAGGAGATAGCCTACTTCCTCCTCTCCGTTTGACAGAAAAAGCAAGAAATGCCCAGAGAAAATTAGTAAGTTTTCTAGATCTCACTGCAAGCCAGAGGTAGAACCAAGATTGTCTGAAAACAGGGAATGTCAGGTACATGGTATTATATATAGGAGGGCAGTTGACACAGTTGACAGGCATGGTAAACTTGAAATGGATTTAGGGATGATTATGATGGCACACATAATATTTTTCATCCCACCACTCAAAATATGAGATTGTACATAATTATACATCTATCTATTGAAAGGATACTTCTTTCAGAAATGATTATGCAATTATAAACATTTTTTAAAATACATAAAAATGAGCTGGGCTCGGTGGTGCATGCCTGTAATCCCAGTGGCTTGGTAGGCTGAGGCAGGAGGATTGAAGGTTTGAAGATAGGCTCAGCAACTTAGCGACAGCTTGTCTCAAAATAAAGCATCAAAAAAGCGGGGGCAGGGGAGGCTGGGAATGTGGCTCTGTGGTTAAGTGCACATGTCAATTCCCAGCACCAAAAATTAAATAAATATTAATTTTATATATATATATATATATATATATATATATATATATATATATATATAGAGAGAGAGAGAGAGAGAGAGAGAGAGAGAGAATGAGATCATACTTTCATAGTGATAGAGACTTTATTACTCATATCCTCAGTTCACATATGA
The DNA here is from genome assembly GCF_001458135.2 of Marmota marmota marmota. Taxonomy (NCBI): domain Eukaryota; kingdom Metazoa; phylum Chordata; class Mammalia; order Rodentia; family Sciuridae; genus Marmota; species Marmota marmota. The sequence continues at coordinate 1,359,919 of NW_025999961.1, read as the reverse complement.
GGAAAAGGGGGCATAGTTTGGTGAGGCAAAGAGTCAGCTGCTCACAATAATCTCCTGGGTGTTTGCCTGGGTTTCTGTCAGCCCCACTTGGTTGAATTTCTATCCAGTATTATTACTAAAGTCTTATTGCTAAAAACATGTTTTGGGGGGGTTCTTGCTTATCTCTAAACTGAATAAAATGTGGGGATTTTTTTTCTCCTTGCTTTTGCAAACTTCAGCTTCTATGACCTTAAAGGAAAAAAAAAAAAAAAAGTCTATGAAAGCTGAGCTGGTCTAAAAGCGGCCTGTTTGCAACTTGATATGAGGCCTGGAACACCACCAGCTAAACCTTGGTGTAAGGTTCTCTGAACACACCAACAATTTTTCCAAGTGGCAATTGGTTTATTTCCATTCAAACACTTGAACATGCTGAATGAACAGTGCATTTCCTAGACTATTGAAAGAGAGGTGGTCAAATGGTAGTTATACGAGTCAGCAGGGGACATGGGGAGCTTATGGAATTTTTCTGGCTTTGAAGCTTCAGTACCGTTCAGTATGCTTTCATTTAGCCAGGTGCACTTTTGAGTGGAAATGGGTAATGTAACATTCTCATAGTTCATAGTCTTTATTAAGATGGATGATTGATGGACCAGATAACCTTTGACATCACACTCTGCTTTAAAGTTTATGATTCTCTGTAAAAGGAAAAGTGGTGACTATGGGAGTCAACTCTGGAAAGTATTTCAGCATTGTTTTTTCAAAGAATCTTCCATACATACGTTTAAAAAATATTGTGTTATCTATCATTCTACTGAAAGCTCTAACTTTTTGTTGGTGTAGAAGGGATCGGTGTCTTTCTGTAGAGTCTTATGGAAAAGCATAGAGGAGATGTTGGTCCCTTCCAAGCCTAAATGGTACAATTATGTGATTTAAATTGTGGAGTCAGGACTAAGCTCATAGGCTTTTGAAATTGCTTCTCTCATCCTCGCTAACTTCCCTCTCCTCTTTTATCTAAGGAGAGGGAGTAAAACAGGTAAATATGGCTAGATTTATTTGAGTGGAAGGAAATGTAGTCTAACTTTAAAGGTCCTACCATAATACCTGTGACTAATGAAACATTAATTATAGTGTTAAATAAATCTCAAGGAGATTTCAAAGCAAAGCCTGCTCTTCTTTCCTTCCATTAATATTCCACCCTATTAAACTAGAACTTCCTTAATAGTCCAATGCAGAAAGGACATTTTAGTCCTTCAAAAGTGGCATTCAAGGACCCTTCTAGCCTCTTGAGTTTGCCTCCAGCAGCCCTAGGCAAAGTGAAGTCAATATCTTCCCTCTCGGTGAGGTTTCTGGGTGATTCTCAGACCCCTCATCCCCTCGCCTCACTGCCTAGCTGCCTAACCTTGTCTTCATCCAGAGTCTTGGTATAACTGGCTTGGCCTTCCCTGCCACTCACTGCTGGGCCATGGTCACAATGACTTATTTATTATTATTATTATTATTCATATCTAAATTTTTTTATATTATTTTTTCCCATAGCTTTTGCCCATATTGTGTTTTTATTGGTGTCCTATAGCTATACATACTGGTGGGAGGTTATGTATTCATACACTCACACAATATAACAATATAATTTGGTTGACATCATTCGCTAGTATTTCCCCCTTTTCTCCACCATCTTGTCCCTTTCCTCTACTCTACGAAGCTCCTTTTGATTTTCATGAGGTTCCCATTAGATTCTCCCCACCTTGCCCTTTCTTTTCCTTTCTGTCTTTAAAGTTGTGCTTGCTGCCAGAGCCAACATCACTGTCTCCACCCATGTCCCACCAAAGCCCTCTTTGGCCAATTCTCACAAAAGCCATACCCTCAAAGTCACTGGCAAATTGTTACCTCTAGGACAACAGTCTCACTCAAGGGAAAGTCTCTCTTCCAGTAAAGAGGCATTTGGAAATGTCCGAAGATACTCTTTGGTTGTCATAACTTGAAGAGGTGAATGTTCTGGGCATCTAGTGGGTAGAAGGCAGGGATGGCACTAACCATCTTACAACGTGCAGGATGGCGCCCACAGCAAAGTGTTTTCCAGCCCTGAATGTCAGCAGCCCAAGGTTGAAAAACCTGCTGCAGGAGATAGTGAGAACTTTATTCTCTTTCCACATCTTTGGCAGAAAGGCAAACACAAAACAGAACAAAAAACAATCCGCCCTCCAGGCCCACACCTGGAACCCTCTGTTCTCTTTCCCACTTCTTAGCTCAGGATAGGAGGAAACAAGCAGGAACTTGTAGAACCAGCTGTTCCTTCACCAGGTGGTCCTTTCCTCAGGGGACAAGGGTGGGGACAAACAGACTCCACCTGGGCAGAAGAACCACTTGTGCCAGAGGTTCCCAGCCCTAGCTGCATATCAGATTTGTGACATTTTAAATATGAATTGGCTTGGGATGGGACCTGAGTAATATTCTTTGAAAACTTCATAGAAGGTAGCACCATGCAGCCTGAGCTAACAACCCCCTGGACTGGTTCAGTAGGGTGGGGGTGCAGGGAGAAGAGACCTCCCAAAGAACCATAGGAAATTATTCCTCCAGGACTGTTTTGGCATAAGTCATATCCAACTCTCCTTCCAATAGGAGGGTGCCTTTTAACTGTGTAGTTAGCCCGAATCATCTGGGCAAATAGAGTATTTGATGATTTTTGTCAGTTTTCTTACATCTTGAACTGCCACTTATTTGTAATGATATGGAATTTTGATATTCACCAAAATCAGGAAATGAGGGAAATTCAAAGATGAAAAGCCATTCTCATAATTAAGCACTCTGTGCTAGTTACTTATTTGTCTTAGAAGAAAAATGTCTCTTTTCTCTTTTAGAAAGATAAAATAATCCTAAATTAAAGCTTTGAGACGAGTTATAGTTTATGAAAAAAGAATAGGATCATAAACATTGTTTCTATGAAATATGACCTCTCAAGTTCTATACATTTCTACCTGTTGAAATATAATAGTCTTTCTTTCTTTCTTTCTTTCTTTCTTTCTTTCTTTCTTTCTTTCTTTTTGTTTGTTTTGTTTTTTGTTTTTTTGTACTGGACATTAAACCCAGGGCACCTTACCACTGAGCCACATCCCTAGCCTCTTTTTACTTTTGGGTTGAGACAGGACCTCAAGTTGGGATGGGGCCTTGATGGTTTTCTTTGAAAACTCCCTAGAGGACACCACCATGCAGTTGGAGCTAATAACCTTCTGGAATGGCTCAATGGGGTTGAGTTCAGGGAGAATTTGCTTAGGACCTTGCTAAGTAGCTATGGCTGGCGTGAAGCTTGTGATCCTTCTGCTTCAGCCTCCCGGCTTGCTGGGATTACTGGTGTGTGTCACCATGCCTGGTTCAAAACAATGGAATCTTTACAAGGCAAATTAATTTAGCATTAACCTTGTAAACGATACCTTTACTAATGAAACTGATGAAACAAAAATATGTTCAATGCTCAGGGCTCTGGTTAAATTCTCTGCAATGAAAGTAAATCATATATAATGTCTGTTTCTTTTCTTGTTATTTAGTCATATACTTAGATTTTGCAGAAGAATAATCACTGGACTCCTATATGATTATGGGGACATATATATAGCAAAAATTATATATGTATATATATATACATATATATACACACACACATATATTGACACAGAATTTTTAATATTTAAATTACACTTACATATATAAACAAATAAATACACAGATGTATATTTATATATGTACATATATACATATCTCAATTAACAAACATTTACAGAGACCAAGAGAACATCTGATTGATCCGAAAAGGGGTAAAAAGAGGAAAAAAGGACAGGCAGAATTGCTACATAATTTGGAGACCCCAGTACAAAATGGAAATGTGAGCCCTTTGTAAAAAAAAAAAAGTTAAGAATTTTAAGGCAATAACGTGAAAGGTAATATCATAAAACCACAAACAGTTCCCTTGTAAGCATGGAGTCTTATCTCCATAGGTAGCATGTTCTTGAAGTCAGCATTGGGCATGTTCTATGTTCCAGACACTGTGCAAAACACACAGTCTATTTTATCTTGCTAACAACTCTGAGATAACTAGCATGAAAATTTCACAGATGAGAAAAAAATATCTCAAAAAGTTTAGGCTATTTGCACAAAAAAAACCACAGGTAATATTATGTTTCCGGATGCTGGAGTCGAAGAGGAAGGACAGGGAGAGAGGGAAGGGACCAAAAATTATTACCCAAGTAATGGTCAGAACCAGGAACACAGGGACTTCTATCATTAAACTCACCTAGCACAGCCAAATGTCAAAATGGTTTGATTACTGTTATTGTGAACCACAACTGAGGCAATGAATAGGAAACTGAAAACATCATTGTCCTTTATCATTTCCTTGAACGATTTAGTTCTGTGATCCTGCCTTGGGGTTGTCTTTTCAACAAAAGCAGACACATTTAGAAGCTTCCAGATTATGTTTTTGTATCTAGCTACTCTGGTTGGCACAGGGTTAAATGGCTGCTGCTTTATTTGCAATTTGTTTATATTAAAAGTGAAATGTCAAGTTCACACAGGGTGAAATAAAGTACTCTCTATAAACATGCAAACAAACGCAAGTGTTCATTGCCAGAAATTTCCGAACAAACCTAACCAGAGACGAGAAATATCTCCTCAATTCAAACTGGACAGTTCTTCGACATGGTCTGTTCAGTAGACGAAAGGAAATTCCGAAGTTCAAGACCAATTTCAATCAATAAGAATTTAATGTGGCTCCCCAGTAGATACCAAGTTGGGGGAAATTTGCCACTTATCTGGATAATGTGAGCACTGTGGACACTAAGGCTCCCCCAAATCCAGTGAGAAATTGGAATTTCCTGGCATTTTGCAAGTGTCTTCAGAGTCCCTTGAACAATGTCAGGTTTGCACTCATGATTTTCTATTTACTTCTTTCTACAAAACATAATTCAGAATTTCTGATTAAGGTGAATTCTATTATTTTCTTGCTTACTGACATAAACACATGCTTACACATAAACTTCAAATATCTATGTGTCCTCAGCCTATCTGAAGTCTTGGTAAAGAGAGTAGCAGCTGAACCCACATGCCCCCAGATTCTGGATGACAGATGTGTGATTTTTAAAATACACGTGGATCCTGCATTATAGATCAAGACAAGGAACTAGAGTCAGGCTGCACTGTGCCTGTGCCAACTCAGTGGCCCTGGAAACTGGCAGAACAGGTTTGGTGCCTTACTTTGATTTAGGCACAGGAAACTCAGAGCTCTCACTGAGAGGAGAGCTTATAGGATTCTGGTTCTGGTATCTTTTCTGAGAAGAGAGGAAATGGAAACTGGCACCTTTTCTTTCACCCATTCTGCCCTATATATTTTTTAAAGTAGCTGGAAATTCTGCAAACGACATTGCTGTAGATTAGGAAAGAGCCACCATCAGTACAGAGATGGCAAATATGACAAATATTTAGTGAACATAAAGGCCTGGTCCTAAACCAGGAATTTGGGTTGTGATCACAGCCTGGTCAGAAACTACAATGTGTATTGGCCGAGTTTATGAATAAGCTACAGCTGGAATCTAATTCCTCATTCTGGAGGTAGAAAAAATCCTGCATTTTTAAAGCAAGTAGCATAACATGTAAATAAAACCCATACTTATTCCAGTAAATCTTTAATCAACTTCTTAGGATATAGATATTGTTAGGTGAGTTTGCTACCTGAAATAAATCAATAGAAAAACATTCATTATATTGCTTATATAGAATGTAACTACTAATGACAGAGAACTAGTAGGGGCACAGCCCTCAGAGTAGCCAACTCCCACTGTAGTGAGAGTATATAGAGCCTGCAGCCAAGTGGCTGAGTTCTAATCTCAGCTCCACTAGTTTCTAATTCTACCAATCTCTCAGCATCAGTTTCTTCATCTGTAAAATGGGTTTATTAACATCATCTTCTGAAAGTGCTGCTAGTTCCACATTCAGTAGCAATGCTATATTTCTTCCTTTTTTGGGGGGGGGGGTACTGGGGATTGTACTCAAGGGTTCTCAACCACTGAGACACATTCCAGCCCTATTTTGTATTTTATTTAGAGATAGGGTCTCACTGATTTGCTAAGCACCTTGCTGTTGCTGAGGCTGGCTTTGAACTCCTGATCCTCCTGCCTCAGACTCCTGAGCTGCTGTGATTACAGACGTGTACCACCGCACTGGGCTTCTTTCTTCCTTTTAACTATGCAATTATTCTATGATTACTGATTCAAGGATATTTCCAGTTGGAGACACGCATTTCCCAGATTCCAACAGAGGGGCATGTGACTGAGTTCTGGCAAATGAACTATAAACAGATGTCACCAGGTGGGGCCTATTCAGAGTGAGTAAGGTTCAGCTGGCCCATGCTTTTCCTCTTCACCTTCTCCTCTGCTTGGACCCAGTAGCCAAGCAGATGCAGGTGGGGTTAACGAAGAGTACTCCTTGAGCAGTGGCACATATAATGGACTGTCCATCCTTCCTGGATCCCTGGTTAATGAAGAGAGAGGAACAAAAGAAGAATGCTATTACATTAAACTATATAGAGTCAAATGTAACCCTAACAGATAGACTATCAAACAAGCTTGGCATGAAGAATTTATGATACATAGGTTTGGTACACAGCCCCACACAAAGTATTCAGTAATAGTTATTTATACTAGTTTACCAATAGGAAAGAAGTGACAATGGAAAGGGTAGCACTGTGCGTTAGTCCCATCCCTTACAGTCATGAGTCCCTGCTGAGGGGGTATATCTCTCCTCCATCTGATCACTAGGAACTAGCTGACCTGGTTGATTTTGGGCTGTTGTCCTCTTACAATGTTCCCCCTCCCATGGCCTCAGGGAAAACTGGGCACTCTGCTTCCTCAAGTGATTGCAGAACTCCTGTCATCTGACTTGCCTCCTTGCTGACCCACGGGTGATGCTACATTCAATATCGTTCCAAGACTCATGGACCCAATTCAGAATCTCATTAACATTCTTGTTTGTGTTGCTAACTATATCTCATAGGGGCTACTAATAAAACTCTTAAAGGAACCAGATGTGGTACCTAGCACATGTTCATAGCCCAGAAATTGGTTTAGGAATTAAAATTACTGACTGACATTCTCCCTATTAACTTCTACACCCAAAGAGTCAAGAATGGCAATGTTCTTAGGAATGGACTGATTCTTCTGACACCAGCAGTACTAACATATATGATGCATACATGCATATTTATACACACACACACATATATATTTACACACACACATACACATACATGAAATCATCCCCACAATCAATAACATGGAATATAACCATCACACCTCACATTTTTCTTTTGCCCTTTTGTATTTCTTCCTACTTGCCCCTTCCCATTGGCCCATAACTCCCAATCCAAGCTTCCACTTATCTGCTTTCTCTCACTAGCTTGCATTTTCTGTGATTTTAAATAAATAGAATCATTTAATATATACTCATTTTGGTCTTGTTTTTTTCAAGTAACAACATTATTTTGTGGTTATTTCATGTTTGCCCGCATTAATAGTCCATGTCTTCTTATTGCTGTGCAGTATTCCATTGTATGAACATGGCATGGTTTGTTTATCCATTTAAATGTTGAAGGACATTTGAGTTGCTTCTAACTTTGGCCTATTATAGATAACAATGCCAAGTACATTTGGGTCTGGTACTGGTACAGATGTATGGTATTCTCTTGAGTAAATACCTAGGAATAGAATGGTTGTATCCTACCCTAGGTGTTCTTTTAACTCTTTAAGAAACTGTCCCACTATTTTACAAAGAAATTGTACTATTTTGCATTCTCAGGAGCACTGTATGGGAGCTCCATCCTATTTATTGTGGACTTTCTAATCTGTTCAATTGACCTATTTGTCCATCCTTACACCAATGCCACATGTTCTTGAGGATTATAGCTTTATTATAAGTCTTTAAGTTGTCAATTCTTTAATTTTGTGCTTCTCCAAAGTAATTTTTACTATAGATTTAATTTGTACTTCTTCTTCTAGTATTTCAAAAGTGGAAACTGAAATTATTGATTTAAAACCTTTTTTTCTTTTATGGCATATGTATTTTTGGGTTATAAAAATCCCCCTAACTTCTGTTTTAGCAGCATCCCTCATATTTTTGATAAGCTGATTTTACAATTTTATTCACTATATAATACTTTCTAATGCTTTCAATTTCTTCTTTGATCTATGTGTTATTTTGTTGTTTATTATATAGTTTCCAAATATTTGATCTTTTACCCAATGGTATTCTGTTACTAATATTTAATTTGAATTTAATTCCATTATGTTATAGAATATGCATTGTATTGAGACTTGTTTTATGGTCCACCTGTTATGTAGTCTAACTTGGGTAAAAGTTGTATATGCATTTGAAAAAAGTATATCTTATTGATAGGAAGAGTTTTCTCTGAATGTCACTTAGGTAAAATTCATTGGCAGGGTTAAGTCTTCTATTTATTCTATCAATTATTGATAGAGGAATGCTGAACTCTGGTTAATTGTGAATTTATCTGTTTCCCTTGTACTTCTATTATTTTTTGCTTTATAGTTTTCTGAGTTCTATTATTAGGCATCTAAAAATTAAGTCTGATTATCTTCCTGGTGCACTGACTCTTTTATCATCATGAAATGAACCTCCTTATAGTATTTTTTTTTTTGCTTTCAATCTACTTTTTGGATATTAATATTTTATTCCAATTTTTTTGATTAGTGTTAGCATAGCATGTCTTTTTCCATTATCTTGCTTTTAACTTGCTGGTGTCTTTCCATTGAATGTAGGTTTCTTAGAGTAGATTCGTGGGAAAATTCTTATAGCTGAATCTTTTTTATACAATCCAACAAACTCTGGATTTTAATTGAGATAGTCATACCATTTATATTTATTATTATTACTGATAAGTTTGGACTTAAGTCATTAATCTCACTATTCACTTTTTATTTTTCTACCAATTCTTTGTTGTCCACTGCCCTTCTCTTGTTCTGTTTTCTTTTGGTTTGAGTATTTTTATGATTGCATTTGATCTCCTTTGAGGGCAGTTAACTAAAAGTCTTTATTTTGTTGTTTTAGTGGTTGTTTTAGGGTTAACAGTCTGTATCTTTAACTTATTACCATCCACCTGAAAGATATGGTGCCACTTCATGAACAGCCTAAGAATCTCACATTAGTCTATTTCCCTCCCGTCCTTTGTGCTATTTTTGCTAAATATTTTACTTTTGAATGCTGCAAACTCCACAGTACATTGTTAGTTTTTGTTTGTTCTAAACAGTCATTTATCTTTCAAAATGACATATATACTAAAAATTTACATATTTACACATGTGGTTGCAATTTCCAATCCTCTTCATTTCTTCATGCAGAAACATATTTCTGTCGGGTACCATTTTCCTTTTGCCTGAATGACTTCTGTTATTATTGTTTGTGGTGAAGTTCTGGTCTGATAATGATGTATTCCTTCAACTTTCATATGTCTCAAAGTCTTTATTTCATCTGCATTTTAGAGAAATAATTTTTCTACTGACAGTTTTGTATCTTTTGGAACTTAAAGATGTTATTCCATGGTTTTCTTGGCTTACATTTTTTTTTCTAACTGCCATCCTTATCTTTATTAGTGTTTCTTTTTTTTTTTTTTTCACTGATTGCTTTGAAGCTTTTTTCATTATCTTTGGTTTAGGGCAATTTAATGGTGACACACCTTAATCTGGTTTTCATCATTGTCTTGTGCTTGGGGTTCACTGAGTTTCTTGAATCTGAGGGTTTATAATTTTCATCAAATTTAGAAACCTTTCCATCTTCAGTATTTTTTATGAATCAGTTATTTATTGCAGTTTAATAAATTACTTCAAAATTTAGCAACCGAAAACAACACACATTAATCTGGACAAAATTTAGCCATTTAACTCTGGCTTTGGGTTATGAGACTACCTAAATCAAGGTATTATCCAGAGAGATGATTATTTCAAGGCTTGACTCAGGGAAGATTCACTTCCACACTCTCTTCTGTAGCTGCCAACAGACCTCAGAAGATCCATTCCTAAGCTCATTCACTTACTCATTGGCTGCGTCAGCTCCTTGTCAGATAGCCCTCTCTATAGGACCTCCTCACAACATGGCGTCTGGCTTCCCAGAGAAAAGGCATACAAAAGAAAGTGAGAGAGAACTGGATGGAAACCACAGTCTTTTTGTAGTATCACTTTGGAAGTTATATCCCATTACTTCTGCCATATTTTCCTTATTAGCAGTGGGTCAATAAGTTCACCCCATGCTCAAAAAGCAGGATTTAAAGAACATGAATACTAAGAGGCATGAATCAATGAGGAGGGCTAGAGGCTGTCTGTTGCTTTGAGAATCCCTGCTTTGGGGACTACAATCACACCCATTGGGCCACTGGAAGTTGTCACAGCTTAGTGCTGTACTTCACTTATGTTTTTTAAATTTGTTTTTCTCTATGTATTTCATTTCAGATAATTTCTCTTTCTATATCTTCAAAGTCACTAATCTTTTCTCCTAAAATATATAATCAGCAAGCTATCAACCCAATCCAGTGAATTTCTCATCTCAGATATTGTACTTTCTAATTTCTGAATGTTCAGTTTGGATTTTCATTGTTATCTTCTCAATATTTTGAATTTCTGGAATAGTTGTTATAATTGTTTTAATGTCTTTGGCTATTAATTCTAATACCTGTGTCATTCTGGGTCAATTTGATTGGCTTTTCTACTCACCTTTACCTTTTTCTTGGTTCTTTTTAAAAATTAGATGCAAGACATTTTTCATTATATCTTGTTGGATGCTAAATTGTTTGTATTCTTATAAATACTCATTTTTTAAGTTTGTTCTGGGACAGAGTGGAGTTACTTGGAAATAGTTTGATCCTTTTGAGTACGGTTTTAAGGTTTGTTAGATAGGAGTAGAATAGTATTCAGTGTGCAATAATAAGGGCTGCTTGTTTCCTACCACGAGACCAGACTCATCTGCATATTCTATACAGTTCCCAGTGAATTGTGAGGATTTCCAGTCTATATCATGGAGCAAGCATTACTTTTGGCTGCATGTGATACAAGGATCCTACCACCTCTTCTCCTTTGGGGTGGTTCGGTCCCTGGCCTCTAGCAATTCTTCTCATGCCTCTACTTCTGAGTTGAACACTACACAGAAGAGTATTCTTTGGGGGTTTTTCTCCCTGTGGACCTCTCTTCTCTTTAGTCCTCCCTCCAGAGATGTCTCGCCACCGTGGTCTTCCCCATCCCCCAGCTCCATCTCCTGAACTCAGGGCTTCCTCTGGGTTGCCCTTCCTGTACCATGGCCAGTAAATTGTCTCAAAGCAGTGAGCTGGGGCAACTGTAGGACAGTTGTTTCCTCTTTCATGGAGCTCACCATTCTTTGTTGCCTGAGGTTCAGCATTTTGAACACTGTTTTTAAGGTTTGTATTAAGGGTGAAGGTGATTCTGACCCTTGTGACTCCATCTAACTGGAGCCTAAAGCCTGGTCTACAGGAAGAATCTTTGAGTGATTCTCAGCAACACTGCTGAAGTGGAATGCCAATGGTGTACTCTTTTCTTTCTTTTTAGTGGACAGACTTAAAGAGGAATTGCTAGTAGGTATAGAGATGGGTTAGAGAAAAAGGAGAAGAAGGATTTGTAGATTTGTATTTTTTTTCTCCAAGTTTAGAAGCTAGTTTTTATAGTCCCACTCAGGTATTATTTCATCTTTCACTCTGTCATTGAATGTCTGTCATAGGCTATCCATCTGTGGCTTTGAGGTCCCATAGATGCTCAAATCTTTTGCTTAGAATCTGTAGCTAAGTTAAGGCCAGACTCTAGCATCAGTGTCAGATGATAATCTTTGTTGGCTCATGTGTATGAGGTTACATTAAGAGACTGACTCATCCCTAGTACTTAAACTAAACCATTTTGGTCCTGTTCACCAGTGGCCATTAATATCAATGGCACTTCTATATAAATCCTCCCTTCTCTCTGTGAAGATTACTGATTAGTCTGTACCAGAATCCAATTAGCTTTCCCTCTTCGCATTTAACTTTTTTAATGCAATCATGTTAATGTGAATTTTAATAGTGATTTATGGTAATTGCATTGCTTTACCTTCTTATGTAGTGAGGTACCTTCTTTCTGAGGTCAAAGTGCAGTGAGAGCTGCCTTATCCGTAATTTTCATTCTTTTCCATTTCCTATTGTAATATTTTTGTGATATTGTTAATCCTCTGCTTTTAATCATATTTAATTGCACCCCATTCTCAGGCTGACTAACTGCACTTTTAATGTCAGTCTTCACAAAGCACATGTTTCCTGGAAAGACTGTTCTTTATTAGTTAGGAAGGACAGGAAATGTTCATGTCAGCGCTCTGAGAAACAGCCTCCTAAGGCCAGAGAGAGAGAGAGAGAGAGAGAGAGAGAGAGAGGGTTCACACCAAGTTATGTAACCCAGAAACTTCATCAAATGTTTGGGGCAGGCCAGGGGGACAGTATCAGCTCAAAAACAGCTTGGGCTTTTCTAACAGGATGAAAAAGGCATGATAAGCAGATGTGATTAAATATTTTTTCTGCCCTGGAATTTGTTATGAACCCTGACATTTGTGTTACTAATACATTGCTTCCATAATCTGCACAGATAAGTACTAAATAATTACCAGAAAAATAATGTTGTAGTGTGGGAAATGGCACTGTCCCACTCTTTAGGAGCCAACAGGCATTCCCAAATGGTTACCAGACGAGTGAAGCAGTAGTAATAGTCTTGGGGAGAGGAAGCGTCTTGGAGCTCTGAGAATGTAAGGCAGTTGTTATTGTTGAGGTTGAGAGTACATGTTCTGGGTCCTGACTGCCTAGGTTCAAATCCTATGTCCACTGCTTTCTAGATGTACGACCTTGGGCAAATTACTCAATTTCTCTGTGCCTTGATCTTTGCTCCTATAAAATTGAGAAATAATAACATCTACCTCAGGATTGTTGTCATGTGACAACTCAGTTGAAATGAGTTAATTAATAGAAATACTTAATCCAGTGCCTTACATACTCTTATTAGTTGTTAGTGTTATTACTGAGATTTTTCTAAATGATAGATCTGTGCTATCCAATATGGTGGCCTTAGGCACCTGAAGTCATTAAGCAATCCAAGTGTGGCTCATGTGACAGAATAATTGAATTTTAAGATTTATTTAATTCTAAATAATTTTAATTAAAAATAATACTTGGTTCAGTTATTGCAATAACTTCAAATATGTTTGGAACCATTTGGGAATGTGAATTAACTTTTTCAGTTGTAAATTTTATAAAATCTAAATACAGATGAAGTATTTCTCTTTTTTTCTTTCCTTCTTTCTTTTTTTGTACTGTAGATTAAACCCAGGGGCATGTAACCATTTAGCCACATCCCTGGCCCTTTTTATTTATTTTTAATTTCAAGACAGGGTCTCTCTAAGTTGCTTAGGGCCTCGCTAAGTTGCTGAGGCTGGTCTTGAACTTGCTATCCTTGAGCCTTAGCCTCCCAATTCTCAATTCTCTGGGATTAGACCAGTGCATCAGATCAAGTATTCTTTTTTTTTTTCCCCCTGATGGTGGTGATACTGGGGATTGAACCCAGGGCCTCGTGCATGTGAGGCAAGCACTCTACCAACTGAGCTATATCCCCAGCCCCCCAGATGGAATATTCTGATAAAAATTTAGCATCCAATTTTTGAAAATAGAGTACTAGAAAAATAGGACTACAAAAGTAACTCATTTATTTTATATTGACCAAATGTTAAAATAGTCTTAGTTTGGATATATTTGGCTAAATAAAGTATGTTAACTTATTTCCCCCTGTTTCTTTTAAATTTTTTTAATGTGGCTACTAGAAAATTTAAAACTAGATATGTGGCTCATATCATATTGGACAGCACTGGGCTAGACTATGAGGGACTTGATTTATTGTATTAAAATTTTCCCAAGGGTAATGGAAAGTAACTGGGGAAGAAACAGAATCTGATTTGCATATTGTATGTTACATATTGACATACCAGAAAATTTATGTTGGCAGCTATGTGAGAAATGGATTTGAGGGGAAATAGACCAGAGTTCGGCAGATTAAGGAGTTGCAGAAAAATCATGGTCTGATTTGTGGATGGCTGTATGCTTAAAGGATGCAGAGTCCCTCAGTAAGACAAGGTAAGGGGATTCACGTTGACTCTTGGTCGTGTGGCTTGGAGAACTCTAGATTTCTTAAGGAGGAGTCTAGAATATGAGGAGCAGAGCAAGTCAAGTGTTGCATCAGTCAGCTTTGCATCACTATTATGAAATATCTGAGACAATATACTCATGAAGAAAAGAAAAGATCACTGTTTTCGGAGGTTCAAATTCAATATTGGGAGACCCCATCTGTTTGGGACTGGTGAGGATGGCACATCATGGCAGCAGGGCACGTCAGAGTGAGTTCAATCATCATAAGCCAGGAAGGGGGGGGCATGGGGAGAAGAGATGGGGGTCCTCACAATCCCATAATTCCCTTCAGGGGCATTCCCCAATGTCAAACCAAATCCCTTTAACAAAATCACCCTTCATTCATTCAACTCAGTTGATTAGATGACAGAGGATCCCACAGGAAAATATTGCTTTTAGGAAAAATTGGCTGTTTTTTCTTCCCTAGATCTGTTACTCAATTAAGAAATGCTAAATGAAGGCTAGATACAGTCTGTGTTCATTTCACAACAACAGACACATCCCAATACTGTCACCATCACCTAGTGAACATAGTTAAGAGTCCTACTCATGTTGTGTTCTGAGGGCTTCCAGAATTCAAAGGGATTATTCTTCAGATGAGGATGAAAGAGATTTCCCCTCCTTTGGACACGTTCCTCCTTCAGGAAGCAGGAAAGTTCCTCAGAAAAGACACAGGCTTTGCCTTCAGACACACCTGAGCCTAGATCCTATCTCTAAGTCCTGGCACGGGAAAGACTCACAATCAATATTTGTAGAACAGATGAAGTTTGCTTAACCCCCCTGAGCCTCAGTTTCCTGATCTGTATAATGAGGCGATTGTTTCCACTGATAAAAGTTACACAGATGCATAACCTTGTACATAAAGCATCTGACACTGCATTGTTACTCAACAAATAGTACCATGTATGATTACATCTGGAATAAAATAAAACCAGAAGGTGAAACTACTTGTGGCTCATTTACTGTACATGGCAGGTCTTGTCTTCAGACTACTGTTTTGTGTACTTCCAGGTCACTGGGGACATGGATGGCACGAGTCTCCTAAATCTTGAGGTGATCCTAAACCCCAAACTTGAGTTGCAAATGCTCACTTTCAGCCTTCTCCTTGCTGTGTCTCTAGACAGGACTGTGTTACCACTAACAATGTGGCCTTTGTTCATTGTCTTCTTTTCCTAGTCCTCTTTCCTCTCCTTCATGTCTCTGGGGAAGAAATCTTAGAAACTCAACACTTTAAAAAGAGAGAACAGGCGGGCTCTGAGCCAGCACAAAGGCCTTGGATTCCCACATAACTGATTAACTGACCTCGGCTGTTCTTCAAATGGCAGCTGACGATTATGTATTAGCTGAAAAAAAAAAGTTACCCTTTCACCTGCCCTCCTTCTGCTTTGAGTATCTAGTGGCCCTTTCCAAGTTTGGCTGTTTATCACAGTTTAAATAAATATTTATGTATAAAGTACAAAAAGCAGGCCAATCGCTCCTGTCTTCTAAGAACAATGCAACTGTTCTCAAATATTCTGCAAGAAATGTACACACTTTTACCCACTGGGAAGCAAAGAGGACACTGAAGAACCATTAGAGACTAGGGAGGAGACTGTGTCATGACACTGGTGGCTAAGAGACGAAGAGCTTGCCCAGATGACACTCAGTGACAATGTGCCCGGAGAAACAAGGCCTTGAACTTTTCATCCATCACACCAGCCTTTGAAAAGTGGCTCCACTGTATCTTCCCATGTCTGATCCCACTGGAAGACAGGGTCCTTCCCCTAAGGGCCTTATGCATTTGCCAAGAGGGACAGAACACACCCTTAAATTAATAGAAATCACTAACTACTTCACTGCACGATATTGACTGTAAGTGGACAAGAGTTTCCAGGAAGGGGAACCAATGGGACTGGATGATGCTGAGAAGGAGAGAGACCTTAAACGACACAGTGAAGGATGAGTGGGATTTCGGTAAAAAAGGGAATGAAGGAAAGTGATAACGTGTTTGGGTGTGAGTGAACATGTATGTGAGCAACTGAGTATGTGTGTTTAGAAGGATCCAAAGGCCAGGAGGTGCTGATAATTAACACAAAGCCCATTCACTCAAGATCTTCAACCCCACATTGTGATTCCCATAATCTTCTGCTCCGTTTCCCTCTTCCCTCAAGCCTCACCTGGAATTCTCTCTTGCTGATCCTAAATTCTCTCTTTTTCTTCCATCTTCTGTCCACCACCTTTACTAATGCATGGACTTAAAACCAGTTCTCATGTCTCACATGTGGAAGTCTTAGCTTCCAAAAAAGCAGAAGATTCTCCTGTGTTCCCAGCATGAGTCTGGAGGCATGCTCAATAAACACTACCCAGTGGCTGCAAGTGAACTTGTTTCCCTCAATTGTACGTCTCTGAGAAGACCAAAGAATTCCATGACTGTAATCCTGGCATTTTAAAGAGAAGATACAGGGGACCAAAACAACCATAGAAGAGTCCTTGGGGAAGACTCAAGCTCTGAAATTGTAGGGTACATTCAATAACTAGCATTCAGAAGAGTCATTTTGTCTCTCCTCCCCTCCCTTATACCCCCTTCTTCCTCTTTCTCTCTCTCTTCTTTTTTCTCTCTCCCTCCCCCCCATAATTTTTCACAAATGAATTCATTCACAAAGAGAAAAGCCATCTGTGACCACTGCACCTTCACAAAGCAGAGACCTTTGAAAACATTGGTCTGGAATGAGGCCTGTGTCCCCCCGTCCTGTCCCTAAATTACTCCCTGTAATTTGTCCAGCTTGATTCTACCCTGAGCGTCCAGGCGGTTGGTACCCACAGTCCCTTCTGGGCCATGAAAGAATGGCATCCTTCCTCTCCCCTCCTCTCGGAGGCTCTGAGTGGCTGGCCTGCTGCCTTACTGTGCCAGAAATTGGCGTGACCACCAGCAATACTGTGGTCAGCACAGGAAGAAAATCTCGGGTATTCACAGCTAAAGTATGGTTTGTGAAACACTGGCGACTGAGGGTTGGCTGGCTAATGTAGCAAGAATAGCAGCAGAAATGCACTCTTTGACTCGGCCTCTCCCCCAAACAGACCCTAAAAGAACTGTAGAAAGGAACACAATGTTTTTAGGCTGAACTTGGCCCATTCTTAGCCCTGGAGTGAGGGCCAGTGAGGACCCCACAAGGATTTCTTTCAGGGTCCTTCTGAGGGTAATGTAGGGTTTCTCGGGGCTCCTCCTGCTTCCGAGTTGCCTTTTTTAACACTAAAAAACCCCCCTAGAGCCCAGGATTTTCAAGTCCAGCTTATAAGTCCAGTTGTATCTTCCACTGGGAACAACGTGGAAGTATTCTCCTCATTACTGCAGCCTCCAGTCACATAGGCATGTCCTGGGGAGACCCTAGGCTTTGCAACATGAAGTTGAGTAAAAAGTCCATCCGTGTCAGTTAGATATTTTTCTTTCAATTGGTCCTTTTCATGGTGGAACCAAAGCAGAATATATTTGTGTCACTTGTACCTATGCCTGGCCTCTAGATAACTAAACCAATTTCTTCTATCCTAACTCACTGTCTTATTTAGACCCCAAAGATTTAAAAGACAGAAATATGACAGGTTAGAATAAGTGGGCTTGGGCCATGTATATTACAGCATTATATACAATAACTAAGATATGGAATCAGTTTAGGCGATGATCAACAAATAAATTGATACAGAAAATATGATACATACTGTCCTCCTCCTGAGTCACACTCTCCCTCCGCTTCTCCTGGAGAACTGTCTTGTAGGAATATTATTTTCCATAATCTTACACACACACACACACACACAGAGAGAGAGAGAGAGAGAGAGAGAGAGAGAGAGATTCAGTCATAAGAAAAACAAAATCTTGTCATTGGCAGCAAAATGAATGGAACTATAGACTATCACATTAAGTGAAATAAGCCAGACACAGAAATACAAGTGTAGCATATTTTTTTTTTAATGTAGAAACTGAAGAAACAAAGATTAAAGATTGACCTGAAAGTAAAATAGTGATTACTAGGAACTGGAAAGGGTGCTGGTGGGGAGAGGAGGCATGAAGGTGGAAGAGTGGTCAGATATGATCAATGCATTCTGTATCATCTATAGAAATATCACACTGAATCCCATTAATATGTACAATTAACATGTTTTAGTAAAAATAAATAAATGGGTGGGCC
This sequence comes from Marmota marmota marmota, assembly GCF_001458135.2. Taxonomy (NCBI): domain Eukaryota; kingdom Metazoa; phylum Chordata; class Mammalia; order Rodentia; family Sciuridae; genus Marmota; species Marmota marmota. The sequence continues at coordinate 1,341,529 of NW_025999961.1, read as the reverse complement.
TGGGCATGAGCAAAGATGGAACACTGGAATCAGAATCATGGGCTCTATAATGCTTTACTTATTTTTATTCAGAATCAGAAAAAGTACAGGAGGCCCTCATGGTATAAGTTAAATGTGGAGCTGAAATCATCATCTGCAGGCTGGCACCCATACAGTAACTAATTTAAAACAAGTTGTGGCTGCTCTAACAAACTGAAGATAACTGGGGAGGAGGCCATTGCAGGAACACACGTTCTCTTTCTTCTTAGGACTAGGCATGCAGACTGTCTTCCAGCTAAAGAAACTAAGAGGGGGCCTTGCTTATTAAAAGGACATTCAATGTCAATGACTGGGTTTTCCTCCCTAGAAACTGATGTTTAAAGAAAATCCTTTGGCAGGCTGATGGCAGTCTTGTTTGTACCAGAGCAATAGAAATCTTGGTTATAAATATGCAAAGCATAATGAAAAGATTACAGCTCAGTGGTTGGGGTGCAAATTGGTCTGGATTGTTTACTGCATAGGAATGTTTCCCCTCCATCTTCTTCTTCCAGTGCAATCCCACACACGGAGGAGAATCCAGGGAGACAGCTACCTTCCCATGCCCATGTCCCTGTTTCCCAGAGCTTGCTCCAATGTGGACCTGGTCCTTACAGAAGTGAGGATCCACAACTGGGCAGAAAGGGAAGGTGGAGAGAGGGCAGTGAAGGGAACGGGCTCCCTCATCCAGAAGGACTGGCCTGGCGGGGACCTGGACTTTGGTTCAGATGGATGGGTTGCTGTTGGACTAACCCTGAATTTTGGACTGCCTCAAAAGCCTCTGAGACATAATTGGAGACAGTACTGAAAACTTCCAGTGTCTATTCCTGCCTGGATGTGTGCCCATAGGACCAGGAAAATCTCTTCTAGAAGAAGGTGGTTAAATATATGTTTAAAGTCCCAGAGTTAGAATCCTGGTTCTGTGGTAGGCCCTGGGTCCTTGGGTAAGTGGCTCAGCCTGTTTCCCTGAAACCTTTCTTTGCCCTGCTGAGATTGTTCTGAGGACTAAATGTGAGGACTAAATGAGCCAATGAACATAGAACACCATGTCAAGGAAGGAGGTGGATGTGTCTCCATTCAATTTAAACTTGTGCTTTTGGTTTTCCAATGACAGATCCAGGGGATTTCCCAGCCTCTACTGGTGAAGCAATGTGCACATGGATACTTATTTCTGGAAGAACCAGTTCTAGAAGTTAGTCTTCTAACTATGAAAGAAATAGAAAGGAGAATTATTTTTTCAGGGCGAGGATGTAGACAAAACAATTCATATGCAAAACCCCAGGGGGCAAGTACCACTCTGAAGCCAAGAGGTTCCAGGGGGGCACTACCACAGAGCAGTGCTAAAGGGCTGCTCGCAGGTGCTGTGGCCTGCACTGGGGGATGCAGACAGCCTGTGGCAACAGTGGGGAGCATGGGTAAGGAAGAGCCCAGCCTTACTCTCCTAAATCCCTCAGAAGCTGGAGAGCATCCATGTGGAGATTCCCACAAGCCAGCATTCCCTCCCAGGGTAAGTAGGAGGGTGACATGTATATCAGGCAGACAGAAGAGAAGAGATCTGGAGAAGAAAAAACAGGCATGCACACACACACACACACAAAAAAAAAAAACCCACAAACAAACAAACAAAAAACAAAACAAAACAAACAAACAAAAAAACTGAAGTGGTCTTAGTATAAACATCATGCCCATTCGCCAGCCAACGGTTTTCCTCCAAACCCACCACTTACAAATTCCTACACATTTCTCTCAGGCTTTCTAATAAAATATCAAATTTTCACATTTCATTTTTTTGTTTGCCTTGAAGAGGCTATAAGTTCTTAAGGAATATATTGAGAAATTTACAAATAACAAATCATTAAAGTAGAGTAGTCATAACAAACAAGACACTGTATGGCAACAGTATCAAGTACTGCAACAGTGAAATGACCAAGGTCACTTTGTGCGCAAATAGCTTTACCTAATATCTTTCCATATAGCTCACCTCCCTCAGAAAAGCTGAGGTATATAAAATATACCTACCCCCAACACCTTATTCTCTGGAATGTCCCCAGCTATTAAGGAAGTGGCCCCCTTACACCCCTCCCCCATGGCTTCCTGTTCTCCTGACATGCTTAAGTTTCTCTTTGATGCCAGAATCAAGTCCATCAGAAACTGATGTCAACATTTATCTCTTCTTTGCCTTCATCAGAATTTATTTGCCCTGTGTCCCATGACTTAGAGGCCATGTTATTCCAGGAAACTACTGAACCAATTTGTAAACAAGATTTTGGAGTTAATAATGCTTTCTGTAATATCGTTTTTTCACTCAGGCTTTTTCCTATCTTCCTACCTCAAAACTTGAAAGTATTTGTTTTCCTATTTATTGAGCTAGCCATTATCTTACTCTTTTTTTTTTCTGTTGCTATAACAAAATACCTGAAACTAGGTAAATTTAAAAAAAATGTAAGTGTGTGTGGTTCATGGTTCTGGAGGCTGGGAAGTCCAAGGGCATGGTGCCAACATTTGTGTGGTTTCTGTGGAGAGGTTTCTTGCTGCATCATAACATGGTGGAGGGCATCACATGATGAGACAGAACAATAGATCTCTCATCTTCTTCTTAGGAAGCCACTGATGTCACTTTGAGGGCTCCATCCTCATGAACTTATCTAATCTTAATTACTCTCAAAAGCCACACCTCCAAATATCATTGAAATATATATTTGGTGATTACATTTCTAATACATGAACTCTTTGGGAAAACATATTGAAACTATAGCCCAATTCAGGACATGGATTTTCTCGGGTCCCTTTCTTTTGTGTAGATTGAAATCCCAACAGAAATTTTTCTTGGCTAAGTTCCCTCGAAACAGACTCTGAGGCAGAGAGTTAGGTGCAGGTTTACTGGAGCAGGCTATTGGGAGTGACACCAGTAAGAACCTGAGGAAGGCAGCGTAGGCAAAGGCAGAAGCTGAGCCACAGCAGCTGGAAGAGAAGCCTCAGCCGTTCCTGTGGGGAGCTCAGGAACTGGGATGGCCCTTCAGACAGCCCCTAATTGAGGCAAATGTGCTGGCCTTGCCCCCTCACTGCAGCCTGCCACTCACTGCCCACTGGCTGTCTCTGTGAGGTCATATGATCTTAGGTGAAGCATTTCTCTGTAGCCAAGGACAAGTCCCAGTGACCCATGTAGCTGACAGTCCAAGTAGCTGCTACACAGAACATACCTCCTAAAGAAGGGACCTTGATGGAACTCCACAGCAGCCACTCATCCCTCACTGATCCTCTGGCATCTCACGGTAATTTTGCCCCATCTAATAACATCCTGCAGAGGTTCCCCTTAGTTTTGTTTCCTGTAAACCTTAGCACTGGTGGAATGAGCTATTGCTTGTGCAGATGTTGGCCTCACATTCATGGAGAGTGCTCTCAGTCCTTGCTTTCCACCACACACCCTGGGTTTCTCTCACCCTCAGCCCTAATTTTACTGGTCTAGGTAGCTATCCTGGTGGGATGACATAGACCCTCACCCCTAAGGAGTCCCAGGCCTTAGTCACCAAATCCTTTTCAGACTATACCTGCTGTACCTCTCCAGACGCCACCAAACCCAGGAACCGGAGTAGTGAAAGACATCCCAGACAAGGTCCTTCAGACAGGAAAGGGGAACCCAAGCCTGGAATATGTGTCAATCCTAGTCAAGACAGATTCTTCCTTCTTCTAGAATTAAAGAGATTCAGAGGAATTGACTTACTACCAAACAGTTGGTTAGTCTCATAGATTGATGGCGCAAAAATATTCATTTCTTGCCCTGGAAATCATTTGGAAAGCTATATCATTGTCCTCAAAGAGCTTGTATTATGAAGTTGTATCCCTTATGATTGGTGTACTCTCTTAGAGATCTAAATACTATAATGGTAGTTTTACAATTATTTTACACTTTCATTTAGGACAAGTTATCTAAGTTTATGATTGATAATCATACTCGTGATTATTAAGCCCACATTAGCCAGCATTCTAAAAGCAGGTTGCTAGACTTGACCTGAGGGCCCTGCAATGGAGAAAATACATGGTTGCTGCTCTTGAAGACATTGGTATCTTATGAGAGAAAGAGCACAAACCCATTATGAGCCCATAAGAATTTCACAGATATAGCAACCAAACGAGAAACTTCCATGGGCAGAGAACCTTACAAAGATCTCTCTGTGGTCTCTGTCTATCAGAAGATACTTTTCTAAACCTAAAAACAAATGCAACTTAAAAATAGAAGAGCTCATCCTTCTGCGACACTCATGTCAGAGAAGGGCTGTGAGAGAGGATAGGAGGGGCCAAGGCTTACACTCATCACCTTAGTGGCCTGGAGGAGTCAACACCAGCTATAAATAGAGTGTTGCTCCAAGACACCCTTTCTGCCCACCAGATCACACCACATCCCCTTGACTGAGGGATGCCCTTTTGCTCAAGGCTGTAATTCATTACCATGACTACCAGGAAGGACAGAACAAACACATGTGTACCAACAGGAGCCACATTTATTTTGAAGATAGAAAATCAATATCCTTCATTTTGTGGAGGTATGTGCAACTGGTTTAGAAAACTTGTATTCATGTCTGATAGGAAATGTCCATATGAACTGAACTTAATTTACGTTCTAGGCCTGGAATCAAAAGGAATGGGATCATTCATTTATTCACTCATTTATTCAACAATCTATTGCTCATGTAGGTACTATGTCAGGTAAAGAGAGTTCAGAGATTAACAGAATAAATAAATAGAGCGCTTACCTTAATGAGCTCAAACAGATATGTAAATAGAATTATGATACAAATTGCTAAACTCTGATAGAAATATGTACTGAGCTTTTGGAGAAAACTCTTAGATTTTGATATGTAACATGAGTAAGAAAGTGTGCAATAACATTTTCTAAGACATGGACATCATAAAGAGTGTAATTTGTTCAGTTAATTGTCAACCATAGCCAGGGTTTCTATAGGGAGTTTGTGGGGAAGGGGTAAGAGATGAACAGACATGAGTCCAATTCAGACTGGTTTGGAAGCCCTATCTACCAGTCGAGATTTATTCTGAAGGGAGTTGAGAGCTTCTGAAGGACTTGAGGGAGAATGGAATGATTATACTAATCTTTAAAAAAAAAAAATCTGGGAACAGCAAAGAAGGACAAGAATGGATCAGAATGGATCCCCAGGGAATTCCCATATTTATGGGATAAGCAAAGCCAAGAGGAAGACTGAGAAGGAGCAGCCAAAGAATTAGGAGAAAATCCAAGAGAGAGTGGTTTTGTGGGCTAGAAAGAGAGTTTATCAAGAAGTAGGGGAAAACAAGAGTGTCCAAGGCCACAGAGAGGTCAAGAAAGCCAAGGATGGCGGTGTGTTCACTGCACAACCAACCAGGAAGGAATTAGAGCCCTTAGCGAAGGAAAGTTCTGTGAAGTCAGAGAGACAGGTTACAGGTAAGGAGAAAAAGCAAAGAGACAGATGGTAGGTGCTACCTGTTCTAGAAGCCTGGCTCTCAGAGAATGAAGGTCCCTCATTAAAGGAAACTACGCAGTTGTGGGGCTTTGAAGTTTTCAAAAGATGGGGGAGATTTGAGGACATTCCCGTGTAAGTGAAAGATACAGGAAGAATATGGGTGATTAAACGAACACACTCACACTGTTGAAGACATGAGAAGGAATGGGATCTCTGGTATGGGCTGGAGGCTCAGCCTGAGACTGGAGGAAGCATGCCTCTTTCATTGTCTGCTGGGTGTCCAGGGGAAAGACAGTGCCCGGGTGGGGAGGGTTTTGCTGAAATTGAACCATTTTCCTTCTGGAAGTTTCTCATATTGTTTGTAAAGCAGGCAGGTGAAGTCCTTTGTGGGCAGGTAGGGGAAGGTGTTGGTGGGCCCAGACCCCTGCAGAATGAGGGAAAGACTGTCCAGGAATCTTGGGAAAATTCTTGTAATAAGATGAGGACTCCATTCCTTAAAGTCAGAAGGAAAGAGAAAGTCTGGTCTGCTGGAATCTGTGACATTGGAAAAGGCAGATAATTTCCCAAACAGTCTTCTTCCTTATATGAATTGTCTCTGAGGTTCTGGTGGTCTTAACTTTCAATTCTGTTTATCTTCTGCTACCTTAAGTGGGCGGGGGG
>NW_025999961.1:1300664-1335385 GCF_001458135.2 Marmota marmota marmota | reverse complement strand
GGGGGGGGGGGGGGGGGGAAGGAAGTAACTACACTTCAATTAACTGGCAGTGTGTCATAGCTGAGCAGAGATGGCACTTCCTCTCTGTGCCTGAAAAAACAAAGTGACTCAGCTCCTGGTGCATTAATTAGAGCCCAGTTTACCTCCATGAAAATAGAGTCTATTGTGCCATCTTTATATATTTAAACCTTTAGTGACAACGACTCTTGGAATGGAGCAAAGTGCCAGTGGGTGAGGACTTCAATAGACTAATGCACTTGTTTTCTAAACACATTAGATGGTTCAATTCAATTCATTAAGTATTTATGAAGCATCATCTATGCACCTATAACTAGCTTGTAAAATCTAGATTAAATGCTCTAGTTTGGTTTGGGGACACAACTAACTCTATGTCATCTCATACCTTCCTCATCTGTAAAAAATTTTAAGATCACAATCATGGTATAATTCTTAAAAGTTTTGATCATTCTTCTTTCCAAAATTCTTCCATAATTGAAAACACAAACAACCCCAGCCTCACTGTAGCTGACACTCTTCACTTTGACCCATGGATGAAACGAAGGGTGAGGTTTGAAGATGGTGCATGCGAATGGAGAGGAGCAGAACAAACTCAAATTGCCAGATCAACGATTTCTCAGAAACAAAATCTGCATCTCTCCTACCTGATTTTTATTTTTTGAAATGACAGAGTCCCTGGACAGGGATGACATTTTTCTTTGACATGATTATCAGCCATTCCCACTGAGAGCTCTGGGAACTGCTCCTGCCATTCCTCTGGCCACGGAGGAGCCTGGCTCCTAGCATGATGGGAAGCAGTGATGGGCACATGGTTGGTGCGATGAGCACTAATTCCCTGTATTTATAGTCAGGGGATGGCTGCTGGTGTGCTGCACCAGGTGTATATGCACCTTCAGCCCCCAGGGCAGCCACAGTGCTGCCTTCTAACCAAGGGCAGGAATGAAGAAACTTTCTTTCTGTTCTGCTCTTAAGGGTAGCCTGGGTTCTATTATTCAGGCCCAGATTCTTTCAGATTATTCACCATAAATGAGTAGCTTCTCTACATATCATTTATCTGTTCATTTGGGCTTACTGCCTATTTCTCTATGAAACTACAAATCCTGAGAAGAGGGGATTAGGTCTTTTTTCCTTACTACTGTTTTCCCAGCACATAGAACAGTGCCTGGTACAAATAGATGCTCAATAAGTATTTGCTGAAGTAATTAAATGAGAATTCCATAAAGGGAGCTCATGTGATTCTCTTTATAATCATGTATTTCCAGGATCTGAAGGTGGGTTGGAGCCTTGATTTCTGAGCACCTGGAAACTATGAAGTTCCCTGCTCAGATGGCGGAATGAAGATTTCTGTGCCTTTAGACACATGGACCTAAGTATAACCTTTTTTATTACACCTGCCTCTTTCAAATGAGGCTGAAAAGACCTGTGATTATTCATGACATCCTCATTGGGTGAATAGTGGGTATTTTGGATAAACCAGTAGGGTCATAGAGTCACACTTTTGCAGGCTAAGCAATTATCTGTCTTGGCCAGTTTCCCCAGTAATAGAGACTTTAGAGTTATTTTTTTAAAAAGAGTTTGGCTGATGGAATTTATATATGTATTTCCAGAATCAAATCATGCTCCCTCTTATTAGGAAATTATAAACCTTGTTTTCAAAAAGCATGAATTGAGATTATGCTTAGAAAAAAACAGAATGAATATGTTTACTCAAATTTGATTTGCAGGATTTTTAAAAATATAAGGTCCATGAAGAGAAAAATAATTTAATATGGTGAGATGAAGTCTTTAGGGGTCTTTCTTCTTTTGCTATCAGACACAGTTTTGCATAAATTATCACAAGTGGGAAAGACCAATCCTCAGCAACTGTTGGAAACCTATTTTAACCTTAAAAAGTCCTGGATATTGACTTTCACACCTTATTTCCACATCCATTGCATGTGGTACCTTTGAACACTTATAAACACCAGCAACCATCAGCACAGAACAACATTTGTTTTTACCTGAGCTAAAGAATTCCAGGACCATTTTACTCATTTCCTTCTTACCTTATTTTACAGCCTTTTAATTTGACTTGATGGTCTCTATTGTGATTTCCCAAGGTACTTTCTAGATCCCACTGTCATTTGATACCAGAATCATGCCTAACAGGAAAGATCCGGTTGACACTATTTCTATTGTACCATAGTTGTGAAAGCTATCTCACAAAGAGAACACAGCACTTGATATTCAAGCCATGATTACAGACCAACATCTAGTCAGGAGCATTCTTTTTTTTGAGAATTTAAAATACATTGGGACCATCTGTTAAGCCTTTACATTACTGTAATCTTTCAGAAGAAACTTCTTATTCTTAAATAATATTTTAGTATTAAGCTACCACAAAGACCTCCAACTAGTCTTGATTTAACTTTTTAAGCTTTGCAACTGTAATATGCTTTTTTTCATAAGTGTTTTGGTGTGAGGAAAGCTGTTAGCAGACTCTCGAATGCCACAATGTTGACAATGTGGGATTTGCCTTGTACTGAGGACAAACGGTCCCCAGAAGGCACACTTGGCAAGAAGAACACAGCCCTGTTTGAGTTGTCCTTGATCGTTACTTGGAAACCTAGTTTTCAAGTCTGACCAAGGTACACAGATTCGGCAAGAGCCTGAAGGGTCCCTGATCAGCAAACCAACCCCTTCAACATTCCAATGATAGAGCGAGACAGCAGCTTCTTCCAGAAGCTGTTCAGACAAGTATTCCTAAAGATGGGACACCGTGTCTACAAACACCATTTTTAGTTTTACTCAAGTCTGTGCCTCTCATCTGATCTGATTTGTTCTACAAAGCAAGCTCTATTCTTATCTCCCAGATCTCTTTCAACATAGCAATCTGAATTAAGCACTACAGAAAAGAGTGTTTAAGACCTTTTCAAATTGAAGTTCTTCTAAGCAGGTGAAGCAAGCACACCACATTTTTTTTTTCAAGCTCAAAGAAGCCAATGGAGATTGAATCTTCCATTTTTACAAAGCAGATAGGGTCCAGGAGACGTCTGGGGAGAATTGAACTATTTTAAAAGGCCAAAGGGAGTTTGCTATTAAATGATTATGTATTTTTTTTCTTTTTTGGTAAAAGAGAATTTTTCTTCATAGTCTTGCCCCATCCCTTTTTCTTTTTTCTTTGATGATTTGTAAATCATGTTTCAAAGAGCAGTCTATCCAAAGTGAAAAATAATTATATTGTTTCTAATTCTGGAATTTATATTACAAACAATTAGTGATATGCCAAAGGATAGGGGTGTTTCTTTCTTCTATACAAATCACCCTTAGAAGAGATTGATCTTCTTCCCTACCTGACCACCCCTTCCCAAATTCAATTCATATGGAAAATTGACCTCTTCAGATGTCAAGGTGTTATTCTGAAATCAATGCAGTAATAATAAATTTCCTAGTGTGTCTTCTCTCCCCTGTTTAGCTTTTGAGGGCAGATGTTTGAAAATTAGGCATTGCTTTATTGATCACACAAACTGAGAATGTATTTTAGTTCTTTCATTGGCCAATAACCTATAGCAAAGAGCAGGAATGACCCCCAACCTTGTCAGAAAGAGAGAGATAGAAGTCTATGGGATGTGGCTTCTCTGCAGAGTTTTAAAATGGGTCAGGAATAAATAGTCTTCATATCTGAGGGGATATCACCTTACAGATTCTCAACTCCTGATCAAAACTTCTAGCAAAAAAATTAGCAATTACAAGTAAGATCCAGCAAATGATGATGGTTCTTCATTTTATAGCCTATATTCATAGACCTGGGCAGGGAATTCTCCTTAGTGGGAAGGAACAGAGGCACAGGGGCTTCTGGGTTTGCCTAGTAGCCAAATTGTATTCTTTTCCTTTCCTTCTTTTCCTCTCTTCTGCCTTTTCTTCCTCTTTCCTTTTCTGCATTTTCTGGGAGACAAAAATATGGTGATGATAGTGAATAGCAGGGAACTACCTAAAGTCCCCAGAAACTCTCCCAGTGATGTGGCAACATGACTTGTCAAATTCTGTGGAGGTTAGATGATATCGAAATTATGGATTGGTTCCTTTTACTTTTCTCTAAGCCACTCAAAAGGCAGCGAACAGATCCCTTTGCTAGGAGATGGAATATACTTAGCAGATTGGGGGGAGTCTGACAGGATTGGCTGAAGTTTTGGGGCATTTTTGCTGCCTCCTGAGCTGACATACACTAGTTTGATATTTTAAGTTTGGGGTTAGGGATCCATTATTCCAAGAAAGTAGGTCTAAGCTAATCAGTGTGTCCAGACTCCTTCCTATGGGATCATCAGGGATGAAAGCAATTTATGCTAATACAAGCAGAACAATTTGAGGGACTAGCTGGGAACTCTGGTCCAATGATTCCCTCTTTAGTGTAGAAGAATAATGTGGAGGGTCAGCCATCTTACAATCAAAAGAATCATGGAATAAAGCCAACTTCATAGAAAATAAAGCATAGAGACAGAAGAAATTAGAAATCAGGTCCTTTTTTTTTTTTAAACTCTTTCTTTCTTTCTTTCTTTCTTTCTTCCTTCCTTCCTTCCTTCCTTCCTTCCTTCCTTCCTTCCTTCCTTCCTTCCTTCCTTCCTTCCTTTCTTTCTTTCTTTCTTTCTTTCTTTTTTTGGCTACTGGGAATTGAACCCAGGGCACTTAACCACTGAGCTATATCCCCAGTCCATCTTTTTTTTTTTTTTTAATTATTTAGAGATGGGGTCTTGCTAAGTTGCTTAGGGTCTCACTAATTTGCTGAGGCTGGATTTGAACTTGGGATTCTACTGCCTCATTCTCCCAAGCCACTGGGATAACAGGTGTGGGCTCTTCACCCAGTCCTTTTTGACTTTTATGAGTTCCTGGATTGAACTTCACTTCAGACCTGACCCATAACTAGTTTTTTGGGTTGTGTTGAACCAATAAATTCTTTTGTTGTTTAAGCTGAGTTGAAATGGCGTTTCTGCTTTATATAAAAAAAAAGATTATTAATTTGGAGTAATGAATGTTTGGTCAAGGTACAGGAAGATACACATGTAAAGAGATAAAGAGCATTGAACCTGTACACCATGATTGTAATTCTCTTTGGAAGATATGCAGGACATAAGACATGCCCTTAATTTGGTCTTCTAATTAGAAAATAAAATCGGTGCATAGGAAACTATTAGAAAATAATAGACAGATGGTCTTCAGTGGTACAAAATCTAACACCTTCAGAAAGGGGCAGATAAATGAAAGAGGATGAGGACTTCATGGGGGAAGTGGAATTAATGCAAGAACCTGTCGGAGGCAGTTGGATGAAGGAAGAAAACAGTGAAGGGAGAAACAGGAGCCAGGAGGCTTTGGACTCTAAGGGATCTTTATAGCATTGTGCTTGTCAAAGTTACAATGCCTGCTGCTTTGACTTAACACAGGATTCTGCATAGTTTCTGGTGATGCGATAATAATATGCTGAAACAGACTCTCTTTACAAAGAAAACCAATATGAGTGCCCCTCTGGTATGATTTATCTCTTTTCCATACGCAAAGTCTGGGTGAAATTCAGCTGTCTAGTTCTCTGCTCTCAGTTCTCTGCATAATTTCTGCCTCTGAGTTACAGGAAATTTCTGAAAAGCCATTTAGAGACAGATTGTAATATAATGCTCTTGAACATTCCACTCTAACAATCGATAAAGGCAGCACTCACTGCAGAAGTAATCAAACACAGGATGGAATCTAATATGCACACAGCTGATATTTTAACTAGACCCAAGAAGCTCTATGGCTCTTTGCTCAAAGCTGTGGCCTAGTTAGTTTTCCTGCCTTTGTCTTATATTTTTTATGTACTTTTGAGGCCAAGTTTTTCTGAAGTAGCATATAGTGATTTCATTCTATTTTAGTTGCTCAAGGTTGCAACAAAGGTCAGATCTACATAAAAAATAAGTGTGCTGGCAACCAGCGAAGAATACATTATTCTAGGAAGAAATAAAATGGCAATTGTGACCCTGGATCCCCTGCTCCACCCTGCTTACACTCCCCTTTTGACTTTTTGAGGAAGAAGACCAAATGCTCATGGTCAATATGTGCCAAGCAAATCAGCACTGCTTTGTTGAGAAGATAAGCTTTCCTAGTAAAAAGATATCCTGTATCACACTGAATCATTGCAGAATGGAGGAGGGGAGATAGTGCAGGAACATTAGCTTCATTCTATAGATCGAATTGGGAAGGAGAAGGAAAACGGTGTTTCTCAGTTCCTTCTTTTCTCCGTCTTGCTTATGTTCACTTTCCCTTTCTGAAATTATCCTCTGTGGATATAAGCTGTGATCATTAGATTAATACTCTGAGCTTATGCTTAAAAACCACCTTTTGGAGGATGCTTAATGCATCTTAAATAACAGTCATAAATAACAACTTCCTCTGCATAACATAGAAGGAAAAGCATTTTCTTCAGCATAATTGTTTTAAACTTCAAGAAATGTGAAGAATTTATATTATAAAAAAGATGAACAGAAGCATACAGAAGAGAGATGTAGCAAGTAAACCGATTCTTCAACTATTCTATAGCTTTAGGCAGTATTCACAGGATTTGTGAGTAAAGGGACTTTAGTTCTGTCTTTAGGAGAAATTAGTGTCACTGTGACTTATTAAATGGACATTACTCTTCTCCCAACCCCACCCATGCCCATCACCACCTACACACCCAAATAATTCCACAATGGGAAGAAGACAGTGAAATCTGAGCTGGGGCTGGGGAAGCTCAAAGGGGTCTAATGATAGTCTAGGGATTTACTCCCTGGGAGTGGGTTTATGGATAAATGTGATTTGCCCCAGGCTACTGAAAGGCCAGTGTCTCATCAGAAGTATTGAGATATTAAAGGCCCAAGAGTTATCCAGATAAGCAACTCTTTATAAATCCTTGCCAGAGCTAATCAGGAATACAATGCAACAGATTACTACCCAGCAATAAGAAAAAAAAAAAAAAGAAGAAGAAGAAGAAGGAACTACTGAAACTCAATACAACATTGACAAATCTCAAAATAATTATGCTTAATGAAGCCAGACAAGAGTATATGTTGTATGATTCCATTTATATAAATTTCCGGAAAATGCATACTAATCTATGGTGACAGAAAGCAGATCAGTGGTTGTCTGGGGTAGGGAGTGAGCACTGGCAAGGGTGGGAGGGAGGGATTATAATGAGGCAGGGGAAAACTTTTTGGATTGAATCATATGTTCATTGTATTAATTGTGGTGATGGCTTCACAGGCAGAGTCAGCTGTCAAAAATGTCAAATTGTACACTTTAAATGTGTGTACTTCCTTGATGACCAACTGTACTTCAAAAAAGCTGTTTGTAAAATTCAGGTATAAAAAAAAACATAGACAATGGAGGATAGGGGAGGTGACCAGGAGAAAAATAGACAACTAATCGGCCATTTCTCCTCGGGTCAGCCCAGATCCTGGGCTGTACACTCCCCTCTATTGTCAACTTGGTACCTTGTTCTGCTGCTTTACTTGGTACCTCTGTGCAAGTACTAAGTAGTTTAAACATAACCTTTTTGGGGCTGGGATGTAGCTCAGTGGCAAAGCATCTACCTTGCATTTGCAGAGCCCTGGGTTCATCAACCCCCAGTTCCCCCCACAAAAAAAAATATCATAACTCTTTGTACTGACCTATTTCAAAACCTAAGGTCACTCTCTTATTTGGGGCGTATCTCACCATCCAATAATATATATCTTCTTTCTTGATATTTAATGCCCTTTATTTGTTGCCAAAAGAGTTTTTGTGTGGGAGAGTTTCTAACTATTATCTTCAAATAATACATGTAACTCTGGGAATATAAATGAGTATCCAGACAACTAACTTGGTTTCTCTAGTAAATTTGTGACAGAGGTAAACAAAAACAAACAAACAAACAAAATGAATAGAAGCATACAGGAGAGAAGTAGCAAGCAAATACAATGAGGGGATCTTGATGGGATCCCTACTCGATAAATCAAGTATAAATAGTCTTTTGTGGAACAACTGGGCACATTTAGATAAGAGTGTGGAAAATGATATGAAGGAATTTAATGAGTGGGAAAAAATTTTTATATGGCGACACATGTAATATCCAGAATGCCTAGAGGTCCTTGGAAGTATGAAGTAAAATATGACTTAGGGACTTAGGGCCAGGATTTGCTTTAAAATAGTTCAGCATAGAAAAGTGAGGGAGACATGGAACAATTATGGCAGAACTTAATAGTTGTTCAGTCTGGCTGATGTCTTATGGGTTAGGTATACTATCCTCTACATTCAAATTTCTCATAATTAAAAATATTAAAACACTTTGGTAAAGTGCTTGTCACTTTTTAAAAGGGGGAATATGTGATATTGAACAGTTAAATATTTTAACATAAAAAATAAGAGGAGTAAGTGTGAGAGGTGGTGGATATATTAATCTGCTTGATTAAACCATTTCACATTGTGCACAAATAGCAAAACTTCATGTTATACACTGGAAGTATATGCCATTTTTTATTTTTCAATTCTACCTCAATAAAGCTGGGAGAAATTTGAAAATAATAGTACATGATTTTAAATTAATATTGCGTGTTTTAATTTTTAAATAAATTAAAAAAAAACAGGAGATGGGAATAAACCATAGTGATTGGCAATAAAGAAAGAAAAATAAATCATCAGCAGATTAGAAGACAGGGTGGAAAGAAGGTAGGGAGATGGTGTGTGTCTGGAGCTGCCCAGACATTGACCTTGCCTCACCAAGTAACCTTGGAGAATGTCCCTTACTGTCTCTGGGGTTAGCATCTGCCCCTCTTCTGTCCCCTCCAGGTGTGTGTGAAGATTATTTGCCTTATCTGCGGGGCAGGGATGGGTGGAGTATTTTTTTTTTTTTTTTTGCAGGGGTGGAGGGGCTTCTTTTAGTGTCTCCAGGCACTGAGATGGTGCTATCCCACACCAGCTGCTGCTGGATCAGATGACAGGCCAGCAGCCCACGTTCTGCTCCAGTCCCCGGGGGAGGTTTGCTTTCCAGCCACTTCATCTCGGAAACACTGCAGTTGTCCCTGATACTTTGAAGGTGGAAATTCACCTCTGTGGGTCGGACTTTTTACTCCCTGTGGTCCTCATCCCTACTGCACCACAGACAAGAACCAGGCGACCAGAAAAAGTGGGCTGGCCCACAGAAGCCTGCCCTCTGCATTTACAGGGCAAACTGTGACTTTGCTCAAGGCCCACAAATTATAGGGAAGAAAAGAGTGGAAAAATCCAGAAAAAAAAAATACCACCCATAAAAAACATGGTGTAAGGGAAGAAAGATGCCTACGATTCTAGTGGCTTTCAACTGTATTTATTTAGTTCAGTCATTTATGAAACAAAACACAGAAATTCCAGGTATCCCTCCAAAACAAAAGAACCACTAATGCTTGCTTCTTCTGGTCAGTATGTAGGGGTTGGTTAAAACCCAAACGTTAGACACTGGCTTCTGAGGAAGGTCTTTATGGGTCAGAGTTCAGATATGAAATGCCTGTTACATGCTTATCTAACTGTCAAATTGGGAGTCAAACCCAGAGTTAGCAGTGACTGGGAAAATGTTCAGGAGATGTTTTTCCTACCTATGTCAAGGACAAATTTCCTCCACAAGAGTCCCATAAGAAAAGAGGTAAAGATAATTATTCAAATCATGGCACTGCTAAAATTTTTCTAATTGACCTGAGCCCCCCAAAGAAATTCTGATTTGGGCTATCTGGATATCACAATGTTATCAGGCGTCAACAGACTTTGCCTTCCTTGAAAGTGCTTCCAATTGTTTCAGTGGCAAGAGAGACTTAAATCAACACTGGATATAGCAAAGAAAACAAACCACTTATAAACTTTCCCATACCTGCCAAAACTGGAAAGCTATAAATAGGGGGTAGCAAAAACACTGTTCAAAAATATTTCTCAGGGAGAAAACAGGCGGAAAAGAGTGAATAATTTTCAAAGAAGTAAAGGATTTTTTTTTTTAAAGTTAGCTCATTTTGCAGCTTGGAATTTCTGTGGTCATAAGAAAAGTGAGGAAAACATTACTCAGCCATGATAATAAGATTCCTTACATCCATAAGAAAGATAAAATGTCAGCTTGGTTCAAGCAATTACATTGCATACAATATTGATAGCGTCCCATTCTTTGTTATTCCTCCTATTGCTACTGAGATGGGCAGTGTTTTTTCCATGTTCCTAGATCTTTTGTGACATTAGAAGATAGGCTCTTTTCCTCTCAAGAGAGCTTCATTTTTCAAGGTCATTTAACACCTGAACCATAACATAATTTCTGCTATCAAATCACACAACTGTATCTTTAATCATGCACTTAGTTGTCTTTCAAGCATTTAACTCCATTAAGTGCTCACTATTGTCTTCTAGGAACAGAAGTCTTCACAGCTGAGCAATCTTGAGTTTGAATCCTGCCTCTGCCATCACTCACTGTGTGACCTAAAGCAAGTTCTTCAACTCTACCTGCCTTGGTTATCGTGACCTGTTCCATGTGGTTTGCCTCCCAAAACCTCATGATTAATTGGTCTTGTAACCAATGCAAACATTGAAAATAAAATAACTTGGAAAAGAAAGTCTGAGGGGATAAATTTATGTCTTAAGTGTGCAGAATCATCAGATTGCATATCGTCTCCATTTTCTCTCCTGCAAATTGAAAATTAAATGAAAAGTATATGGGAAGTACTTAACACAATCTTTGATAATGGTAAGTATTAAATACATGCTATAGTTATTCTTAATAATAATATATATTTTCTGATTAGAGTTATTGATCCTTGGTTTCCAATATTAAAAAGACTTAATTTACATATACAAGTGTTACAATTTAAATATGACTTCAAAAATTCATGTGTAAGCAGAGAAAAACCCATATAAATACAATTATCTGGTACTAGACAAAGTTACCAAAAATAAATGTTGGAGAAAAGATAGGGTTTTTAACAAATGATGCTGAGAAAACTGGATATTCATATATAGAGGAATGAAGCTGGACCCCTGTCTCTCACCCTACCTAAAAGTCAACTCAAAGTGGATTAAAGATCTAGGAATTAGATCAGAAACTCTGCAACTAGAAGAAAATGTAGGCCCAACAGTCCAACATATGGTCCCAGGAACCAACTTCCTTAACAAGACCCCTAATGAACAAGAAATATAACTAAAAATCAATAAGTGGGATGCTATTAAAAATGAAAAATCTTCCACACAGCAAAGAAATTGAAGAGCAATGAAGAATGGGAGAAGATCTTTACCACCTTCTCTTCAGATAGGGCATTAATATCCAGAATATATAAAAAACTCAAAAAACTTAACACCAGAAAATCAAGTAACTCAATTAATAAATGGGCAAAGGAACTAAACAAATAGACACTTCTTAAAAGAATAAATACAAATGGCCAACAAATATACCAAAAATTATTAAGCATCTCTAACAATTAGGGGAATGCAAATTAAAAAAAAAAACACACATTGAGCTTTTATCACACTCTAGTCAGAATGGTAATGATCAAGAATACAAATAATAATACATGTTGGTGAGGATGTGAGGAAAGCTTGCTGGTAGGACTGCAAATTAGTGTAACCTCTCTGGAAGGCAGTATGGAGATTCCTTAAAGAACTAGGAATGGAACCACCATATGACCCAGATAGCCCCAAACTCCTCATTTTACACCGGAAAGATCTAAAATCATCATACTATAGGGACACAGCAGCATCAATGTTTATAGCAGCACAATTCCCAATAGCCAGACTAGGGAACAAACCTAGGTGCCCTTCCACAGATGAACGAATAAAGAAAATGTGGAGTATATACACAATGGACTATAACTCAGCCAGGAAAATAAGAAATTATGTCATTCGCTGCTAAATGAATGGGACCAGAGACTATAATACTAAGTGAAATAAGCCAGACTCAGAAAGTCAAAGGTCAAATGTTTTCCCTGATATGCAGAAGATAGTTTAAAAATGAAGCACGGGATGGGGGATTCCATAAAAATAAAAGAAAGATCAGGGGAGTAGAAGGGGTTTGAGAGGAAGGGAGGAAAAACAGGATAGGGGAAAAACAGTGGAATGAATCTGACCTAACTTTTCAGTGTATATATATATGAATATACTACAGTGAATCTCACCATTATATGTATCCACAAGACACTAATTTTACAAAATAAATAAATAAATAAGTAAATAGAAAGATCAGTGTAGGAAAAGAAACAGGAGGAAGGAGTAGGTAAGGGTAATTAATGCTGACTTAATTGGAGCAAATTATATTCCGTGCATTTATAATTTTGTCAAAATGAACCCTAATGTTATGTATAAGTATTATGAACAAATAAAAATATTTAAAAGTTCATGTGTTAGAAACTTAATACCCAATGCAACCAAGATTTAAAAAAAAAAAAATGGAGCCTAATGAGAAGTGATTAGGTCATGAGGATTCTGCTCTCCTGAATGGATTAATCTCAGAATCTCAGCAATGGGTTATATATGGCTCTTGGGCATGCCCTTTCCCTTCCACCTTCTGCAATGGGATAATGAAGCAAAAAGCAGATGCCCCATACCCTTTGACTCTCCAACCTCCAGAAATACAAGAAATAATTTTTTTTCCTTTATAAATTACCCAGTCTTGGGCATTCTGTTATTGCAGCAGAAAAAACCTAAGACAGCCTGTATGGATATAAAAGGACAATAGCTTCCATATCTAAAGGAATGAGCTATTCTTGTGATGGAGTGCTTGAGCTAAAAGTATTGGTGAAGCCATAAACTTCACCTTCCTTTCCCATAGCACAGCCTTGTAACCCCACTTCAAAATAATCCATTCCTTTAGCTAGTTTCCTTCCAAATCTAATATGAAACACTCCTTTTTGGTTTTGAATCCTATGAAGAAGAAGCCCACAGCTATAAGTATTCAGAACCCAGGATTAAATGCCAAGATGGCCCTGCCTATATATGCAAAACCAAAACCTTGCTGAGGTCACTGATGGATTTGTACAAAATGCTTCTCAAAGTTGAGAAGAAATTCAGCTGGACTAAGGGATGACAATATCCAGCATGTGGTTGAGTTATTTCATTACTTTTGAAGATGAGTTTTAGGAGCATGTTATTGTTTAATTTATGTAAGAAATATACATTGCATGTGACCCATGTATAAGTATATGCACTAGATATGTGTGCTTTTGAATGTTATTTTTTCACCCTTTCTTGACTTAAGCTTTCTCAGTCCTAGAGAAGCGAGAATGGAAGGCTTCACTGTTACTGAAACCTGCTGCTTATTCAGAGGAGATAGAGAAGAAGGTGCATTAGTGTAAGCTAATTAGAGGTCCAAGAAGCAGATGCTAAGATGGGATCCAACAGGCGAGGTTTGAATAGGGGAAGTGCCTGTGAGCAAAGGCATGTAGAGATGTCATCAGACGGCTGGGTGGGGCTGGGAGTCATCAGACTGCATTGCAAACCCTACCCCAGATTAAGGAAAGGGGCAAAGATGTGTCCAAGATGGTATTGCGCTTATCCAGACCATCAGGAAGTCCTTGAGTGAAAGTCAGCTGTCAAAAGAGACTTATGTCACCCAGGAACAGGCCTGCCTTGGCGTTCCTGCTATTTGGCCACTAGCTGGGAACAGCTTACAGAAAGTATGAACACAGCTTAAACAAGATGGATCTCAGATCCCAGCAGCTGGGCTCTGTTTTGCTCTCAACAGTTGGAGGTGTGTGAGGTTCATTCTCGTGACTTCCAGGAGAGAGGGTTGCCAAGTGTCCCAAGATCTCATCCAGAGTTTCTAGAAGCTGTGTGTGGAACTGAGTGGGGCTGTCTGTGGAGAATGGGGCTGATTCCTCCCTGAAACCTTAGAGAGTAAACAGACATACACATACAGAAACGTGTGCATGCACACTCACGCTATGGACACATTATGAGAGGCCCAAATAACCAGAAAAGCACAACAGGCACTTTTCTGCAAAACAGTGAGCATCAGGGAAAGTCCTCCAGGTTCTGTGGGCATGGGCTGGCATGAGACCTCTCTGTCACATTGACCTGTTATTCACAGCCAGCTCCTAAGCAGAGAGTTCAGTTTCCATTTTGCCTGGATAGGATGACCAGTGGTGGAATCAAAAAAGAGGGGGAGAGGAGGAAAAGGGGAGAAGGGAAGAGATATAAAGTGAGAGCAAGTCGAGAGTTTCTGTTTGACATTGTAGCCTGAGTTCTACCCTCTGTCTGAAGCAGAGGAGGAGCCAGCAAAGCTCTAGTCAGCAAAGCCAAATTCCCCAAACAAGAGGCTGCACTGGCAGCTTAGGGACAGGAACGTTCCCACAGTGTTTAAAGTAATTAAGCCAATAAAATGGCCCTTGATGGAACCTTAGTGGAGCAGCTTGTATGTTAGGTCCTTTTTGGCTTTGGGCACCCTAGAAACCTCTTCTTCCAGGAGAGGGTGCATGGCAGAGTGGAAGGACAGATATACCACGGGGCAGAGGGTGGATAAACTGAGGACCCAGGCTGAGCTCAGGGAGAACAGCCCAGAATAGAAGTAACAACACAGGAAAAATGTCCTTCTCCAGTGGATGTTTGAGGAGGACCTTGTAATTCATTCCATAAACATTTACAGACAAGCTACTAATCTTCAAGCCAGACATTGCAAATGTGATTCACTATAAGCAAAATTAGAGATCGCTTGCATGGGGATGCATTTGAGTTGGGGAGATAGGCATTAGTAAATAATCCATGTGAGTGTCAAATGATGACCATGACAAGTGCTCTGAAGGGGGTGTCTAGGGATGCCAGGAAAAGATATCATGGGGAAATGTGGTCTATTCAGAAAAGTTCCTGGTGAGTGCCTGCTAGCTGTGAGCTCAAGTGTCAGTCTTCAGCCTGCCCAGAGAGGAAGAAAGAGTTTTGCAGACAAAGAGCTAATGCATGCACTAGTGCTTTGACGGGAGGGAGACTGGAATCCAGAGGCCGGAGGCTAAGAGAACCCAGCTTCTTGATGCAGGAAGAGGCTGGGATGCAGGAAGGGCCAGGTTAGGATTCAGGGAGCTAGTTTAGGTTTTCATATCTCTCCTAGGAGCAAGAGGAGGCTATCTCTATAAAGTAGAGAAATGGAATGACAAAATTTGCATCCTGAAAAGAAATCATTCCAGCTGCAGAGTGAAGTTGAACTGGAGGCAGATTGAACATAAAAGCAGACAAAAATAATTATGGCAAAATAGTATGGTGGCACTGACCAGGTCGAGAGTGGAGGAGATGGAGGTAAGTGGGTGAAAGATAAAATCAAAGGACAACATAGAAGTGACCTGGCAATGACTTCGAAGTGGGTTAAGATGTGGGTCCGATGCACACATCTGGCTGGGTGAGAATGCCTTCATCGGTTGCAGGAATATCAGGCTGGGGGAAAGTAGGAAAAGTTCCTTTTAACCCCCAGAAAGAAATATCAATTAGGCAATTACATACTTGGCCCTAGTTTCTGATACTCAGCGTGAGGGTGGCCGACATTGCATTCTGATACACCATCTTCAGGACGAGTTTGTGATAGGGCAGATACCCTGGAGTAGAGTCAGCAGGCCCAGGCATGGTGGTGTCTGAAGCTCCTGACACCCCTCCAGGGTGATTAGAGCAGCTTTCTATCCTGTGTACTTGAGTTTGGCTGCTCAAGAATTGAATAAACAAGACTTGAAAGCAACCAATTAACAAAGGGCACCTGGCGGACAGATCATGAGCCCTTAACAAAAGGAAGTTCCAAAGCCCAGTGTTTGTCTTTCATGCCCAAAGCTGAGTTACACACAGTATAACAACACTGCTGACCTCCCCAAGGCTTGGCTTCCTGGGAATCTAGAAAAGCACAGGTGTTCCTGTGCATGAGCACTGTGGTATCTTTAGCTTGGCTTGAGGCTCCTGCAGGCTGCAGTACTCCTGCTGATACTCCTGCCACCTGGAGGACAGAAGCAGAGACCCAGATTAATCCGCCTGATTGTCTTCCTATAGTGCAGGGGCACAGAGGACCCACAGGGAGGAAAACAAGGAATTTGTTTCCCCAATTTGTCCATGTCAGCCTCCACAGGTCCTATAAGGGCTCAGGAAAGTCAAGATGGGCACTGGAGGTTGTATAAGAGCCTGGGGGCAAGAGGACTCCCTTTCCTATAGAACCCTCCTGGTGTTACAATCAGAGAGGAAAGAAGGAAGGCACGGCCCATGGCCGATTTGTCTGTTTTTAGATGGTCTTAAACACTATTGGCAGGAAACCTACCCTTTCCCTAGAAGACAAGGACAGATGTAAATCCTCATGAGGAAAGGAGGAAGAATGGGGGCTCAGTCGCTACGTCTCCTCTTTGGAGATACGTCCACTTTTATGAAACATGTATTTTCATATGCTTGTGAATTTAGCAGCAAAAACCATGAGCTAATAGCCAAGACTTGCCATTTATCTGCTTTGCCTACATTTGAGTGGGTAAGTTTCATTTTGAAGAAGTTTTAGCAAACTCATTTGGCCTTCCTAGTAAATCTTGCTTTCTAATATCAACTTTATCAATAATAAAGGTTATATATAATGTGTATATGCATATATTATAAATATACGTATTTATCTCCATCAGCCCAACTCCTATATCTATGTTGAACAAGGAACAGAAATGTCTCTTATTGGGCCCCCTAAAATTCCTACATATAAAGAAGACTAGAACATAGATTCTTGGGGATTTTTCTAATGGCTTAAGAGTGTGAAATATTCTCTCAGTTAGATAAGAGAATCCAGTTGCTTCATAAAATTAAGCTTAACCTTTCAACTGCTATTTCTAACCTGATCCAGTATAAAAATGTAGTAAATATTTTTTCCATTGGTAAGCATACTTACTATAGCATTTGTGCAACACAGAACAAGCTGAGGTAAACAAAGAAAGAAACCCCACTGTTTTGGTGCCCTTCTCTGTACTCACAGAGTGGCCGTGCAGGGTTGTTTTCCATTTGCCCCTCCATATCCATTTCTGCTTTTCTTTGCTGTGCCCTAGGTCCCATCAGAGTGACTTGTATGAACTCCACCACCAATGGCAGGCACTGGTTAGAGGTCAGAGGGTTGGAGAGAGAGATGTAGACCCCCCTCTCTGCTGGGCTGGGGAACCCTATTCCTCCACTGACTAGCCCAGGGCTCCTCTCCCTCATGACAGTTCTACTAGCTTCCGTCATTTCTCTTGGCAACCCTCAAGCCTAGGTGTCATAAGTGCCTTGGTGACACTCCATCCTTTCTGATTCTATACTTGACTCCATACTGTACAAATAGTTCCTTTTAAAATGCGTTGGTGACTACCTTGGATGTACTCTGCTTTTGCTAGTAGTGTTCCTGACTAAAACATATCTGAATTTTGGCTCAGAGTCTTTGCATGTTCACCCACTCCCTATGCTGGTAACCTGTGTACAGCACCTTCTAGAGAGATGCCTCTCTGGGGTACTCTGTCCTTCCCATGCATACCTCCATGAATGAGCTTCGTCCTCTGGGTGGTTCCAATCAGTCAATGGGCAGGGAGAGTATTACAGCATTATGCACATCTGTGCATTAAAAACATCTGCAGCGCCACATGACTTAGAATCTTTGGTATTTTACAAAGCTCCAACCTGGTTAAATTGAGATATTATAAAAAGGTATTAATGCGATATTTTTTTTTTGTAGTGCTGGGAATTGAACCCAGGTTCTTCAACCCAGGGTCTACTTGTGAGGTACATCTCAGTCCTGGTTCCATTCTCAGACACACACACACACACACACACATACACATTTAATGTGACTATAAGTTTTTAGAAATTTCCCAATGTCTTTTGAATTCCATTCAACAGTAATTGAAAATTAAAAAAAAAAACAACTAACCCACCTATATTTGACAAACAAATTTTTATTCCCCCATCTTCCCTCATAAAAAGGAGAAGAATGACTTGAAATATGTTGAACATTTTTTTAGCAAAAATTTAAAAAAATGTTTTTATGCCTTCCTGAACTTGGCATCATATGCTGTGAAGAAAACTTAAGATTCCTTATTTGATTCAAAACTCTTCTACATTTTTCTGTGTACAAAAATAAATACATTGTTTGGATCAGATATGGTTTTCTTCAGTTTCAGTCCGTGGGGAACTGATTTGCTTTCACAGTGCTTGTTGAGTTTCTTAGAGTTGGACAGTGAAAGCTAAAGGAGGTCAGTCTTTATTGACCATTTTCCTACTGTACCCCAAGGTGGAGAAATTTGACCTTTCTGATTTTGGGAAATAAGGAATAATACACCTAGCTACCATTTATGGAGTACATATTAAAAGGCAGATGCTGTGCTAGCCATTTTACATATATAATCTCCCAATAGTCCCTCAAAAGGTTACTCTCATTCCTGTTTTACAAATGAAGAAACTGAGGCTCAGGGAAAAGATAGAGCAAGTGAGTTGTGGTCAGGATTTGGATCTTGGTTAAAAGCTGGTAAACCTTTCAACACTTCTTGCAGTCTGACATTCTGGCCTTTTTTTGTTTCGTTTTCTGGGCAAAGAAATAGCTTGAACTTTGTCACAAACTACCCATGTGATGTGGGATAATTTTTTCTACCTTGCTGAGCTTCAATGTACTCATTTTCTCTTCGAAGTGAAAAGGCTTGGCTGCAAGAAATTGAAGCCTTAAGATTATTGGATATTTGCATTTATATGTATAAAAATATTGCCCTGTATCAGTCAGGCTTCTGAATTGACTCAAACTGTGTAGGCAGAAATAACTTTAATATGGAGATGTAGGTTCTTACTGAGGTGATGGGAGGGTTGGAGGAGCAGGTGCAGTGTTGGTCCCCAGGAATGACTCCAAGAACAGCCCTGCTAGTTAGAAGACTGGGGCATGAGGACCTCCTAGACTGTAGAAGTGTGTTAAAGCAGGACAATGAAGGACTTGAGGTCCAAAAGACGCCATGAGCAACTCCAGCTTTCTCATTTAAGAGTTGGACAGTATGTATAATCCCTCTGAGTGTTCATTTCTTTGGTTGTAAAATTAGATAACAAATGTGAAAATAGCGAGGCTGGTGCTTAGCACTAGTAGGTAGTCAATTAAATTTTGTCTTCTCCACTGCCCCAGAGGTAGATATATGTGTATTTAAGAGTGCATTGAAATATGTGCAGGATAGAACAATGGGAAATAAGAAAGTAAAAAGGGGAGGGAGTGGAATTTTCCTTAAAAAAAGGAGGCAAGTAAACAAATTTGAATTCGACAGGCAAATAGGGGTTGATAGTGTTTTTCTTTTAGATAAGGGAGTGATGTGAGAAATTTAGTGTTTTGGCAAGGTAAGTAGTGCTGCCATATTCAGGAAGTGAATTCTCACCAGGCATGATGGTGCATGCCTATAATCCCAGAGACTCGAGAGGCTGAGTCAAAGAACTACAAGTTCAAGGTTAGCCTTACAACTTAAAAAAATAAATAAATAAAAAGGGCTTGGGATGTGGGGAATGTAACTCAGTGGTTTAAAAAAGAGAAAAAAGACACAAATTTTCTCACAATGGTTAATAAGAGATGAGTGCCTTCGTTGGCCTCTTTAAAAGAATGTTCCTTCCAATTTCATGGAAAATGCCCGTTGGGAGTGAACTGTTTGGAGGGAAATATTTAATTGAAACAATGCTTCTCACTGCTAAGCTTAGAAATAGATCATGTTCTCCTAATAGGTACAGAATGGCAGGCCTGGGACACACTCCCTTTGAGTCAGAAGCAGACTCAGAAGGACTAGCAAGCAGAGTGGTCATAGACAGACAGACCTAACTCCAACAAGACTGTGTCACTAAAAGGTACGTGCCTGGGAAGACAGCCAGGAGGGACATCAAGCAGCAAGGCTCAGAACACATCCCATCCCACAACTATGTGGTAATTGCACAGAGGAGAAAACAGCAGAGATTCTCCAGTCTGCTCAGGAATTAGTTTAGGACTAAGAAATCATGCAACCCAAGTAACGTGGAAGCTATAAAATCACTAAGGATCTCAAGTGAATACAACAACTCAAGTGACCTCAGACACAAAGTACTGTAAGGCCTTCTAACATCAAAAAAATTTAGGTCTCAAATCTATCTCACAGTGTGTCTAGCAGTTGCTAAAAGTAGATGCTCAAAGAATTTTAGGTGTATGGATCATCTACCCTCAATCCTTCATTCTATAAATAAAATAACTGAAGCCCAGAGGGTTAAGTAACTGGCCCAAGGTCATCAACTAGATAGTGGCAGAAGATAGTGGTCAAGGATAGTGGGTCAAAGGTTCTTCTCCTGGCTTTCAATTGGATGCTTTCTTTCTTGTTCCGTGTTGCCTTTGGCCTCTGTTTGTGAGGGCAATGGGTACATGCATCATAATGTTGTATAATGAGAAATGTTTCACCAACTGCTGTTTAGAGAATCAAAACCAGACCAATAGTGCTATTTTCCTGGGTTCCAATGAGGTCCTAGTGATCCAGCGGTCTCTGTGCTAACATCTTAGAAGGGAAACATCATTTTCACAAGGCACCCAGGAGGATCACACCAAGAACACTGGTTGTTCAGCAGAGAGGAGGCTGCTCAGGGTGCCCGGATTTCTTCTGAACCCTCATGGTTTCTGGAAGTATTAATCATTTCCTCTCTCTTCCTTTGGTGTCAGAACATGAGCACCAGAGAGATAAAGTAGGCACAAGAAATGCTATTGCTAAATCTGACACGTATACAGGGTATTGAGAAAGTGAAAAGGAAGGAGAAAAGCTGAGAGGGAGGATTCAGAAGGACACAAGGGACAGAGAGTGAATAGATGCATGTGTCAAGGAAGCCATCTTTCCCTGGGCCGCGCCCTCCACCAGCACTCTAAGAGCTGGGCTCTAAGTCAGGAACTCTGGAGCTGTTTTGAGTTTCTTCCATAGTTTCTAGACATCTAATTCTTACCAGGGATTCCCATGGGAATTATTGTTCTCTTAACTCAGAGAGGGCTGTTGACAAGGACCAAGCCTCTCTATTCTTCCCTGTAGGTAAAGAGTGACTCATGTAGGGCTGAGAGAGAAAGCCCTCTTCCAAGAGTTCAGACTCCCCAGAGTCTGGCGCAGCAGCTGCTCCCTGTCAGTGGCAGACTCTTGCCACGGTTCCCACTGTGGCAACAGATGCTTCGCAGAGGGTGGTGGTGTGTCCAGAAACGACTCTTAGACAGTAGAAGTTCCTCCCACGAACCATGGAGACAACTGTTAGCACTTACTTATGTCAGTATCTTTTTGAAGTCTCAGAGACTCTTAGCTCTTCTGGTAGTTTCTGTGTTATTCAGCAGGAGGAAAACCGCATGACTCTCTGGGTACCCACTTCTGGAGGCCAACTCCTGGAAAGTCTCCCTAACCCTCTGACCAGCAATTGCACTCTTCAAATATACTCCAGAGAAAAATCTCACAAGCAGACCTGATAAGGCTTCTCTATTCTTTGAAGTATTTGTTTTTCATCAGGAAAAAAAAAAGTAAAACAAAACTTGGAAACAATTTAAATGTCCGTATGTAGAAGATGAAATAAATAAATGTTGCTCTGTCCATAGATTGGAAAAAAAATACAGTAGATATCATGAATGAAACCAAACTAAATGTAGCATTCTAGGTGAATTTCATAAATAGAATCATAAAGAAATATATATATATATATATATATATATATATATATATATATATATATATATAAATATAAATATATAATATATGAAGAAAGATGCCACTCATGTAAAGTTTGAACATGTACAAGTTAATGCCACTTCTCGTCTATCAAGGAAGTGAGCAGAGATCTGAGGACAGTGAGAGCATGAGCTATGGAGATATGTAGGAGAAGAGGTTCAAGGTAGAGGAAAAAGGCAGGGCCTGGGGACAGGGGTGAACACATGTGGTTGTGGTTGTGTCAGAGCAAGCCGGCCAGTGTGCCCGCAGTGGACGATTTGGCAGGGGCAGAGGGTGGAGGAGAGTCTAGGACATCAGCCCAGAGATATAACCAGCTGTCAGACCAGGAAGAGCCTCATGGCTGCCATTGGAAAGTTTCAACCAGGGAGTTAGGTGTTACTCCTCACATTAAGGCCCAGCCCTGTGCATGCTCCCTCAAGGTCTGGAGGAAGGTGGGAGGGCCTGAAAGGGCCTCTTCACAAACCCTCCTCCCCACCCTGATCCCCAATTCAAGGTCCCCGAAGCAAACAGCCCTCTTATGAAATGGAACAGCTTGCAGCTCCTGCTTGTCCCTGAGAACTGGGTTTCAGTTCCCTGACAGCCCTGTGGGAGCAGAGGGCAACATCCCCTCTCCATGCTACAAACCCTGCCTTCTGCAGCACCTGATGTTTTGCCTGTGCCCAAGTGCAACCGGCGTGTGGCCTTTGTGACCTCCTGTGAATCCTTCCCCTTGCTGTAAGTACCCTTCACTGTGCTGTGACTCTCACCAATGAGGGAACAGGAGCAACACAAGTCATGTGATCTGATTTATGCTTTAAATTGATGCTGGCTACTATTGAGTATGAGCTCTGAAGTGGTAAAAATGAAGAGAAGAAATCCAGGTGTGGGATTGTGGCATTGTCCAGACGTGATGGTGGTTGGGATGAAGGTGGAAATGGTGGTAGAGAGAGAGGTTTGGCTGAATTTGAGATGTGTTGTGAAGGTGGAGCTGATAGTATCTGCTCAGAAGTAAAATATGGTGTGGAATAGAGAAGAGTCCACGCTTTGGGCCTGAAAACTGGCTGCCATTATTCTTGTGAGGGATCCTGAGGGACTGGTCATTTTGCAGTGATTCTCCCTGTCTCACACAAGTCATTGCACAAGTAAGAAAAATTAAATTAAATTAAACTAAACTAAAAAAAAAAATTATGTTGTAAGGCTTCTGTGATCTTGATACCAAATCCAGTATAAAATGACAAAATTATCTGTAGACCAACTTCATTTGTGAACATGAAGGTGAAAATCCTAGTTGGTAACAATCATCAAGTTGAACTTTAAATCTTTAGGTGCAGTTTATTTCAAAGTTAGGAGTACTCTTCAAAAAAAGCACAGGAAGTCCTGCTCCATACAGTAATTTGGAAGGAAGGAGAGCAAATTGCTAAGGTTTGCAGTTACAATGACCAAATGTATAAGAAACCTGAGAAGATAAGCAAATGATTAAAATTAACAAAGAAACCCAAGTTTATTGGCTATAAAAACAATAGACAAAACAACAGTGTTCCTTTAAACAAGCAATAACTGAATAGAAAATACAATACAAAATACCATTCCTAGTAGCAATGAAAACAATAAAATATATAAACATCAAGGAAACAAAAAATACAAGATGTTTGGGGGAAAAAATTTAGAACTATTTAAGCACACACCAGAAAAACTGAACAAATGGAACCTTAGATACCATATGAACAACTTGCTTGAATTTCATGTAGAGTTCATTTTTTTATTAACCTTTAAATTAATTGTAATTAGAGTCAAAGTCCAAGTGGGATTTTTTGGACATCAAAAACTGATTCTAAAATTTATGTAGAAAAATATTCTCAAAGAGTTTAAGCAAAATTCAAAAAGAAGATATATCCAATTTTAGAACATATTACAAATTAAGAAAATCTTTTAAACAATCTTTATTGATAAAACTAACAGAGTTGAGCATGGTGGCACACGCCTGTAACCCCAGTGGCTTGGGAGGCTGAGGCAGGAGGATCTTGAGTTCAAAACCAGCCACAGCAACTTAGTGAGCCACTAAGCAACTCAGTGAGACCTTGTCTCTAAATAAAATACAAAATAGGGTTGGGGATGTGGCTCAGTAGTTGAGTGTCCCTGAGTTCAATTCCCAGTACCAACAACAACAACAACAGAAATGTCAGACTGGAAGGAGATATTGACTACAACTAAAATACACAAAAAACAAGTTTTAAAATATATGAAGGAAATTTTGTAATTCAGTTGGATCAATATTGAAAATGAAGTTCAGAGCAGGAAAATATGGGGAGAATGACTCCTCCCCATGAGATAATAAAATAATTGGAAATCCATAATTAAAAAAACCAACAAAGTTAGGAAACCCAGTAAGAAAAAAATGGACAAAGTTATAAACAGAAAAACCACAGGAAGAAAACTCAAATGACCAAAAAATTGAAGAATGCTCTACCTTACCGGCAATCAATCAAAAGCAAAGTAAAACAAAAATGATATTTCACTTAGTACATAGAGAGTGGTGAAATTAGAAAGACAGAAATAATTAGCATTAGTGACATTATGGGCACAAAGGCACATCGAAGGATGCTCTGCCAGGTGGTTGGTGGCAGCAGGAATTTGGAGGCAACCTAAACGTCTGCTGATAAGGCAAAGGTGTGACATAGTAAGAGGAAATCCTCGGGAAACACCATGCACAGCAAACAAGATTCACACAGCAGTATGCGTGGATCTCCGAATTTAGCATTGAGTAAAAGAAAGAAAGAAAGGAAGGAAGGAAGGAAGGAAGGAAGGAAGGAAGGAAGGAAGGAAGGAAGGAAGGAAGGAGAGATTTAAAACTCAATAGCATTTATGCAAGCAAAAAAAAAAACTGACAAAGATAGTATTTTTCAAGGAGATTGATGGTCCCTGACTTATGATTAATAATTCAACTTAGGATTTTTTTTTTTCAGCTTTATTATGGTCCCAAAGTGATACATGTTTAGTGGTAACCATATGTTTTTGAATTTTTCTTTTTTCCCAGGTTAGCAATATGTGGCCTGATCCTCTTCAGATACTGAGCAGCAGAAGTGAACCACAGCTCTCAGACAACCCTGTGATCAAGGGGGGCTCCACCAGGTACTCTGTGGCCAAGCTAAAAAGTTCAATATACTTGTGACCTACGATATTCTCAACTTGCAGTTTATCTATACATATTCTGGTGGTAAGTCATTTGTACACATGTCTAAATAAACAGAAAAGATGGATTGCAAAAACAGATTAAATACCCTATGGTGAGTGCACAAAGGAGGAGGGAAGGTGAGCATGGTGGCCCACACTTGTCATCCCAGTGGCTTGGGAGGCTAAGGCAGGAGGATCACAAGTTCAAGGCCAGCCTCAGACACTTAGTGAGGCCCTAGGCAACTTAGCAGAACTCCTCCTCAAAATAAAAAATAAAAGGGGCTGGAGTTGTACCTCAGTGGTTAAGCACTTCTGAGTTCAATCCCTAATATTTAAAACAAACAAACAAACAACAACAACAAAAACTGAAACAAAGAAGGAAGAAAGCAAAGCAGAGAATAAAGGGAAAAATATAAAAATAACAAGAGGGGCTTTCTAGGGACTGTGGTTGATAATGGGTCATGAGGAGTTTTAATGTCTTAGTTCTACCCACCGGTGGACTAAGAAAGGCAATAAAAGAAAAGAAATAACAGATGTGTTGAGAAGCCCTTCTGCCTGATCTCTGTCCCTTGGTGTTCTGAAATCTTTGTCTTACTTCTTTAGAAATGAATTAACCCATTAATTCGACTCCGGTCAAAGAAAAGTTTTCTTCTCTAGTCAGTTGCACAACTACTTAAGTATTAGTTTCTTTACCTGTAAATAACAGCAGTCACCTTCCAGGTTGCATGAGTCGATTAAAATTGCTGACCTGTATTCGCGACCACATAGTGTCTGGCTCAGAGTAAGTTCAGAGCAATCAGCAACCACTGTTACATGGAAATGTAGCATGTGGGAACCTGGCAGCATCCACTATTATAAAATGCCATTATTCCAAAAGGTGAATGAATGAACACTTATTTCATGATCCACTGTATGATGACAAGAGAGATTACGTGACTTGTCCACAGATGAGATAAGAGAGAGAAGTGAAATGAGACCACAGCTCAACTTGTTCTTCATCCGGCTTTGCCCACTACCATGCATTGCCTCCTTGAGTTCAAGATGATACATACACACTCATTTTTCTGGGACTAAGACAAATTTTTACTTATGACATGTTGATATCCATGTGACTGCCCATATCTCTGGCCAATGAAACACTATGAAAGGATTAAAGTTATAGAAAATAGAAAGAGCTATTTATCCCTGGCAGCAGTCACATATTAAAGGACATATTTTTTTTTTCAAATTATGCAGATGCTTGTCCAAAATTATGAGAAAAAAGTACTTAGGAAAAGATACATACATGTATTTGTGTGTGTATACATACACACACACACACACACACAGGGCATATGTGATGTTCGATTTTATGTTCAACTTGAGTAGGGGATGGATATCCAAATAGATTGCTAAACACTATCTCTGGATGTGCCTGTGAAGGTGTTTCCAGAAGAGATGAGCATTTTAATTGGTGGACTGAGTAAAACAGTTGAGCCTCTCCAATGTGGGTGGGCACCATCCAGTTCATTGAGACTTGAATAGAACAAGAAGACAGGAAAGTTGATTTGTTCACTGCCTGACGATATGAGCTGGGCCATCCATCCTCTTACCCTTTGGTGCTGTGACTTAATACTTGGACTGAAATCTACTCCATTGCCTCTGTGGCTCTCAAGCCTTCAAACTTCACCACCTGAAGTGGTAGATAGCAGACTGTGGTACTTCTTAGCCTGCATGATTTTGTGGCAACACCTTATATTAAATCTATATGTTGGTTTGGGGTCTCTGCAAAACTGATTAATTCAGTCCACTAAGGTCAGTGGGCTTTGGTTAGTCCCTCAAAGACCATCATTTTGGCAAAGTAGGAGAGGAAGAGAAATTTAAAACCAGCACCTCACTTATGCCCCAGAAAAATGCCATTATTTCTTTGTCTCCAGTTTCAAATATAGAGGCCATCACGCTTCTGTCAACAGCAGGAAGCCTGCCTTGTTGATGGAATGCTGCTGGTCTCTGAAGGACAATTTTGAACACATGAGAACTGTGAACAATTTTGAACACATGAGAACAGCCACCAAGCCCATATAAATTCTAGGGGCTCAGGATCAGAACATTAGGTTCAGCCACAATGTTAAATATAGTGAGTTTATATGGGGGTTAACATCAAAACAGGATAGTCTGTAAGAAACCCAAAGTAAAAAATCTTGGGAAAACCCAAAGCCAAAATCTTGGTGACGATCTGGTATGAGTAGCAGTATGATTTTCCTAAATGGATTCCTGCCCTTCTGCTTCCTTTCCTGATCACGCTCTTCTTCAACTGTTTTGTATTATTTTTCACACAGAAAATCACAGAGCTTTTTGGTACTTGCTTTGTAATCCAGTGCATGTATTCTCTTCCTGTGAACTCTGACTTAAGCTGGAAACCAATTTTAACTCTTCCAATGGAAATGAAAACATGGAAGGATATTCAGTCTGCATAGGGTGACAGAGAAAATCGTGAACTTCATGTACACTTAACTGCCAGGCAACATTTCCCAAAAAATCACTCCTTGGAGAGAGTGAATCGTTTTATTTTTATAGCCTCTTACGGTAGGGTGTCTTCGCCACTATTTTACTGTTAATTACAACATCCTCTTCGAGGGAGATGCATCATCTGAAACATCTTCAATCAGTGCCTGATTCTGTTCGTAAGTAGAACTGGTGTTCTTTAATAAATATTTAATTATCCTTTCACTTGGGTGAATGGCCTCACATTTTCAAGGATGGGTGTTAATGTGAACAAGTCTTTTAAAACTAATTTTTTAAAGTATTACAGTAAGTGGTTGCACACTGGGCTCAGAGAATATAGAACTTCAGGAGGAATGAGAGAAAACAACTTTCTTAATGATATGCTGAGGCTTGGGATATATTGATTATGATAGAAAAAAATGTGTCTATAATCATGTGTCTTCATATGAAATATAAAAATAATACATTTATTTAAATTGATACTGATGTATAACTTTATAAGCATATATAAAATGGTTGAAATAGATACAAAATAAATTAATTAAATAGTTGCAAGTGGTGGTTGATGAGGGAAATAGAAAATAGCAGTGTCTCGTATTTGTTCTTGCCTTATATTAGTATGTATACGGTAGATGCATAGACAATAGTTGAATCCTAGCTGAGTTTCCAGTGGGGAAGAACAAGGAAGGCATTCACAGCAAAGTCATTTTCATTCCTCGGTGATTCCAAGAAAGCCTGTTTACCTAACAGTCTTTATTTTGATTCCAGATCCTTGGTAAATGATTGTTCTTGCCTATGTATGATCATGCTCGTCTGTGAACCAAGCATTTTGCATCTTATATAAGAAAATGAGCGTTTGAAGTGTGACATGAAAAGGAGCCCCTTTGGAAGATTTTATATATTTATTCAAAGAATGCCAGTCATGGGCCAAAGCTGCCTTTATGGAGTCAGTTCACAGGACAAACGACAGAGCTAGGTTCCACACTTCATGAATAGCATTTTAATATCTTTCCTTTTCTTTCTTTCTTTTTTTTCTTTCTTCTTCTTCTTTTTTTTAACCCCAAATGGTTATACTCACACTATTTTACCAGATTGACCTCTGGATAACTTTTGGCTCTTTCCAGAAATCATTAAATCCCCTATCTTGTACTGGCTCCCATCCCCCACCCCACCCCAGAGGATAAAGACTTGGCACAGAGCAGCACTCTCAGAAAAATGCTCTGCAGGCTCTGAGGGCTATTCCACAAGAGGAGTTCCAAATGTTTAGAGGAAAACCAGCACAATAAGTATATGACCTCCCAACGAGAATGTGCTGAAGAGACAACATTCCTTTGCATTTTTGAGTTCTGGGAGATGTATTTTAAAACATCACTTTATATGCCTATGTCATGCTTAATATTTACAAGCCTTGCATTTCATACCAGGTAGCCAGTTTCAGCAAGTAAATTCATGTACTTTCTATTTAAATCAAAATAGAAACTTCTTTTTGGAGACCTCGCCTGTAAAGAGAAGTACAACTTACAAACGTGCTAGACACATCGGTAAGACTCAAAGAAATAAAATGAATATTCAAACTTGCATTTTTTAGCAAATCAGTAATACCATCGTTCCAAGTAACGATGCTGAATGTCAGAACAAGCAAGCACATGATGCCTTATGGGAGTAATGGATCATTATCTTCAGTTATTCACTAGCAGATGGTCTGAAAGCTAAAGTTCTGTGGACTTATTTGCAGGTCTGGTCAAATGTATTTTTTTTACATTTGACTTACATTTTGACTCTTACATTTTGACTCTGCACATAGCATTAGCTCCATATGTCACATTCTGGTTTTAGTCAAGTTATTTTGTTATAAATCCATGCTTTGACACAGTCTCCCAACACACAAACTATTTCCACATTGAAAATTATGCTGTTTTAGAAGTTTGTTTTAACTCCTTCAATCCACCAAGGTATCACTTAGGAAGTTCACCAAGACAGTAATTTTCCAAGCAGAAGTAACTGGCCCTTCAAACATTGTCAAGTAGCCAGTTTGTGAGTTGATAGGAAGAATCCAGTAAATATAGTGAATGTTAGTCTAATCTACCAATCCTGCAACCAGAACCAGTAAAGAAGTAAGTTACTTTGGGGATTTAAACAGAGAAAATGAGTCCAGAAAATTTGCTAATTTTTTGGACAGAACTTAAAAATTAGGGAATGAAGGAAAACAAATTAGACTTTAGATATTTGGATTTCAGAAGAGTATTTGATTTAGAAATAATAATTTTATGGTTAGATTAATCCCAGCTGCACTGAATATTTGGAGGCTATAATGAATGATTCTAATATGATACTGGTTAGGCTCACATTTCCTATTACTTCTGGAGAGTGCATCTCTCCAAATGCAGATATTTAGGAGAAGTCCTTTCACTGTGCAAAAAGATCAGGAAACTTTCCTCAGGAACTTTTCCTAGAGGAAAACCCTATAGAAACAAAACCGATTAACATTTGTCTACACTACTGCATTTCTTTGCATCTGCCAGATATTTTTTATATAGTCTCAAATCAGTTCCCCACTCCTGTCTGAAAACTCATGAAAACAGTATCAGTAATAATGATATTTTTGTTATAGTCCCTCAGAGTCTTCAGACAGCTGTCTTATTTTTAAATGTGTTTTTAGTTGTTGATAGACATTTATTTTACTTATTTATTTTTATGTGGTGCTGAGGATCGAACCCAGTGCCTCACACATGCTAGGCAAGTGCTCTACCACTGAGCTACAGCCTCAGCCCTACGGCTGTCTTATTTATTCTGCTATTACAGAGATCCATATACTATGAGGACCCTACCTGGGTTTTCTGTCATAATTATACATTTCACATACACAATAAAGATTGTTTACTGATTTTTACTACAGCCTCTTTCTGAGCAATCATATCTGTGAGATCATGTATTTGGTGTGTTATATTTTTTTCTAATACAAAATTTAGAGTTTTAAATATAATTTTAAAAGTAGAGAAAAAGTTTGGCCATATGCCACCCAAAACCATCACGTAGAATTCAAGTTGCTATGCCTACTATATTTGGGCAACACTTATAGGAGCCTTATTATAACCCTGTGGGAGAGGCCCCATGAGATGAGTGACACATGCATTGTTAGTCTGATCTGCTAGTAAATAAACTAGAGATGAACAGAAACAAAGTCACATAACTAATAAATGGTAGATTAAAGACCATGACCCCCAAGTCTGCTCACTCTCAATTTAATGTCTTCCATTTTCTTCCCCTCTCCCAGCATCCTTGGGGATATCTACAGGTAGGCTGGTATTTACTGTCTCTTAGGACAATTGTCTGTACTGAAGGTCTAGCTTAGAGCTGTTTGGGGACCTTGAAAGGATAAAGTATTCAAGGGAGGAACTGCTGGCTAAAAAAATGTTGGTGAAAACTGTGTCTAATTGACAATAATGAGCACAGGATGGAAAAGAGTAGAGAGTTGGAAGGTGAAGGGGGAGAATAGAAATCAGCTTAGCAAAACATGTTCCTTAGAAGCTTATTTGCTTGCACTACTGGAGCTTGTAAGGCTTGTGGTACACAGTGGTTTTAACAATACTTAAAGTAGATGAGCATACCCACAAAGGTGCATTACTGGACTTATCTCATGCTTCCTCATGGCCTATGAGTCTCTTCCTTGGAAAAACCTGCTTAGGATGACACACCCGAGAGGGGGCAGAATGAGACTTTGTCTTCTGGAGTGCATATTTTTTCCTTTCCATCCCACAGCTCTGCAGATGTTAGTTTAATGGTGATGAAGTACTCACATTAATTTTCAATATCTGCCTATATTTTGGTCAGATGACAAATCCAATAATGCTGTATAGCAGCAGGTGAAATCACAGGACCCAAAGCCCCGTTGAGATGGAAGCTTTGAGATGTGGTTGTAACCTTGTGGTCCCTGTTCATCTGAGATCTGGTCTAAATCTTTGATCCCTTGGGGTAACTACAGGATCTGTGTTTTATGCCAGCTTACCTTAGTGCACCTAGGGATCTATAATGAGCTGTGCTGAAAAGTCCTGAAGTTGCCTGTAGTAGCCATAAAATCTCAGGACTAAATGAAGAGGGGGATCCAAGGACAGATAGCTGAAATTCAAAATAAAGTCTTTCAAAGCTGCCATAATCTTGGCCCACAGTTTTAAAAGGGACGTGGAATGATCTTTCCATGGTCTCCAAGAAAGGAAGGCAAGGGGAAATGCAAAAGCTGTCTTTCCAGGTATTCTTCTGCTCCCTGTACTTTATACAGCTCTCCCATGCATTTTGCATTGTGTTCTGATATACTGTAGATGTCAAAAAGTACAGAAAGTAGATGGTCTAAGGAACAAGAAAGAAAATATTTTCTTAATTCATCCCGATCTTTAGTCTTTCCATAGGCTATGTATGAAAAGATGTTACAGATCTACATTTAAAAAAAAAAAAAAAACAATATTTTGAAGCAAAGAGAGCAGCAAAACCTCCTTGGCAGGGCATTGCACTTCACATAAGGGTTGGGAAATCTTGACAAATTTCTAAATAAAACCCCTTCAGTGATTCCAACTTATTGCTTAATTTTTAGTAGAAGTAAAGAGAATGCTCTGACAATGGTGAACAATCCCACACTTTGAAGGGTCAGAGAAGTGCTGATCAATTACCTGTGGAAGAAATGAAAGACAATTAGAACCTCCAGCACTCACAAAAGGCTTTGTGACAAGAAAGAACATGGCAGAACATTTTGATGTAGAGAGCTGGAAATAAACAAGTTCTGCATAGACACAGGATGGGGATGGTTTGTATGGAAGGAATCCAGGGCCTGCCTCTGTCTCTTTAGACGGTATCTCCTTAGAAAAGCCCATCTTGTAATTAGGTGCTCATTTTTTAAATTCTCAGACAATTGTGCATCTGAACTTCAGAACGTTCTTTAGTGACTGTTTAACTTATTTTTTAAAACTTCTTTTCTAGTTTTTTTTTCTTTTTGACTTAATTTAAAATAAAAAGTCAACTGTTCCTAAGAACAGTGAGTGTTTTTAACTCAGAAACTATGTGTTCAAAAACATCACTGTCCACCTGATGAGAACCTACCTACCTTCTCTGCAAAGTACTTAGAAGAAACTGTGAGCCAATCTCCAACCTCTGCTATAAAAAGAACCCCAAATCATAACTCTGCATTAAAGAATCAATAACTAAAATGAACCCCAAATCTCTTACTATCCAGCCTGTGAGGATACTCAAGAAAAATGGGTGCAAATCAGTATCAG
Organism: Marmota marmota marmota; assembly: GCF_001458135.2. Classification (NCBI taxonomy): domain Eukaryota; kingdom Metazoa; phylum Chordata; class Mammalia; order Rodentia; family Sciuridae; genus Marmota; species Marmota marmota. The sequence continues at coordinate 1,302,831 of NW_025999961.1, read as the reverse complement.
AAACTCTTCTTGTCTCTGATTTTGCTTAAGGATTCTAAGAACCATTCTCCCTTAGCTCTCCTCTCCCTTGGGATATCACAGTGGTTCTGGAGTTCCCCTTGGTAGTTAAGTTCTTCTGCTGTGAGCCACTTTCGCTTATCCCCACTCCACCTCCTGGTGGCTTAATTTTGTTCTGCACCTTTTTCTTCTCTTTGAAGCTGCAGTTGTTATCATTTGTTTTGATATCATTCTTCCCAATTCTGTGGGTCCTTTTCTGTTCTCTCCCTTGTGGGGCCCAGGAGGGCTCCTTCAACCCAACCACAGCTGTTTCACTGAGGCAGAAATAGAAGACGGTAAATCAGAGGAGGGAGAGGTGAGAAGGCATCAAGTCTTTAAAGTTCAGTGTTACAACTCTAGCTCAGTTTCTCTCAATTTTTTGTTGTGTCCATAATGGACAACTGGACTCTATTATTATTATTATTATTATTTTTATAAACCACCATCCTCTTGGGGGATTTGGAAAAAAAAATCCTTGAACATTTAGGACTTTCTACACAAGGCAAACTCTTAGGCTTTCCTCCTTGGGGTGCTACCCAAGAGGTCAATATATCTGTTTCCTATCGGCCCTATTTTGTCAGAATACTAGTCTAAGCATCCAGTTCTTACTTATCTTCAAATTTTCATTACTCCATTACTGCTTCTCCCAGGGATCTGTAAGATTCTCAGGTAAATGGAACATTCATAAACCTACCATGGGCTGTCTGCTTCCTGGTTACCATGAGCTGAGCAACCTTCCTCTGCCTTGCCCTTCTGCCATGAGGTCCTGCCCCATCTCAGGTCCAGAGCAATGAAGGAGGTTGACCATGGAACCATGAGTCCAAAATAAACTTCTCCTCCTCTAAGCCATCCTTGTCAGCTATTTTGGCCACAGTGATGAAAAACTGACTAACACAGAACTTGATACCAAGAAGTGGGGTAATTGCTGTGATTAATCTGACCTTGTAGCTCAAAAACCTTAGGGACTGTTCATGGGAATAGTTTGGCAAAGTTTGGAGAAATGCAGAATGGGGAATTATTAGAATGTTGTAAGGAGAGATTAGCAGGTGATTCTGGTGGGAGCTTAGACCAGAATGCCTAGAGGGACACGTGCAGCGAAGACTGTGGGTCTGAGGTTTCAGAGGGGAACGAGGACTCTACTGGGAATTGGACCGGAGGCCATTCACATTGAGTTCTGACAAAGATCCTCTCTACATTTTACCCATGTCCTGAGACTGTGTGTGAGGCCAAATTTAAAGGTGATAGACTAATTAATCTGGTGAAAAAAACTTCAAGATAGCACAGCATTCAGACGTTGACATGGGTATTTCTGGCAGGTTTTAGCCAGGTTTACTGTGTTAATCAGGAACAGAAAGGAGGGGAGATTTTAAAGTTTGCTTTTTTTTTTTTTTTTTTTTTTTGCCAGAAATGGAATTGCAAAATTGGGGCTAAGGAAGGTGTGGCTGCTGAAGAAATTACCAGCAAGTGATTTCTTACTCTGTGATAAGCACTTTTTTGCACAGAGACAATAGGTAAGATGCCTTTGAGAGAAGCTGGATTCTTGAGGAATCAGCAAGACCATGGAAGGCCAGTGGAAGCTCTTTTCAGAGACTATGTGGACACACTGCTCACACAAGGCTGCCTAGAAGTTATTTTCCCAGAATTTGACTCATCATGTTCAGCCACCCAAATACTCAATGCCACTGCAGCTGTGGTCCAAGGGGAAGCCTGCTGCTGTCGAAGGTGGCAGCAGACCTTGACATCATCCGTATGATGCTGGTTCTACAGGATTATGAGTTGGGTCATCATGGAGGCTTCCATGGAGATTTTTTTTATTGGTTGTTCAAAACATTACAAAGCTCTTGACATATCATCTTTCATACATTTGACTCAAGTGGGTTATGAACTCCCATTTTTACCCCAAATACAAATTGCAGAATCACATCAGTTACACATTCACATTTTTACAAAATGGCATATTAGTGACTGTTGTATTCTGCTACCTTTCCTATCCCCTACTATCCCCCCTCCCCTCCCCTCCCATCTTCCCTCTCTACCTCATCTGCTGTTGTTCAATTCTCTCCCTTGTTTCCCCCCCCTTTCCCCTCACAACCTCTTATATGTAATTTTGTGTAACATTGAGGGTCTCCTA
>NW_025999961.1:1171240-1298777 GCF_001458135.2 Marmota marmota marmota | reverse complement strand
AGGTCAGGTGTCTCTACCTTTCCCCGCGTCTCTATGCAGGCTCGTTCTGATAATCCCTCCCCCGGAAAGCCTGGGAGAGATTTTATGCGAATTCCCCGCTGTATGGGAGATGGGCTGAGTAACACACACCTGTTTTATTGTTGCAATCTGTCGGAAACTGGCGGTGGTGACGTCAGCTCTCCAAGATGGTGGCCGCTGGCTTCCTTGGTGGATTTTCCGTTGTGGGGGATAGAACTGGACCGCTTCCTTCCCCGTCTCAAACCCCGAACTCAGCCCGGAGCTCAGTGAGGGCACAGCCGGCAGGACTCCACAGAATCCGTAGCACCGTTTCTCTCTGCTTGCTGGTCGCTTCTCGGTGGCGCCCCACCGTCTGTAGCCGCGGGGCGGGCCGCCTGGCGAGTGGCGGATCAGTCAGCCTGGATCTCCGGTCGCACAGTTGGCTCGCGCTTGAGATTCAATAACTGGTCCTCGGTGATGGAAATCCTTCCTCTAGGTTTCTGTGCACCCCGATTTTGCTGTAAATTCCTGACAAGATAGCCTTTTGTCGTTCTAACTCGTTATTCACCTGCGCAGTGTCGCAGTACACGGGGTGTGATGCACTCTATTCGCGGCCATCTTGGAATCCTCCGTGGAGATTTTGAAGGAAAAACTAGGTAAAGGAAAACTAGGTAAGGTGTGGCAGGGTCAGAGTCCCATGCCTCTAGCTCATGAGAGGTTGAAGCATGAAACTGTGAGAATAAAGATAAAGATGAAATGGTGAACTGGGGAATTAGGAGATGCCTGGAATGTGGAACATCTGTGGAGGAAATCTGCAGAAAGTGAGGCAAGCTGGACCAAGAAAGAGGCCATGCGGGCTGTAGCCAGCAAGGCCAAAGGGGTGGGACCATACAAGCCCTTTGGAGCTCACAACTCACCGCCATGTGGCTCAGGTGCTAGATGAGGAGCTACATGACTTGATGTTTGCGTGGCTGGGTTTTGGTCTTGCTTTGGTCCTATCCCTTTCTATGCTCCTATTTCTCCTTTTTGGAATGGAAATGTTTACTCTGGGCCATTATATATTGGACATCATATGTGATTTTTTTTAAAAAACAGGACTTACAATTAAGAGTTTGCCTTGAGTCTCAGAGATCACATTGGATCTGGACTTCTGGACAATGTTGGAACTGTTCAGATTATGGGAACTCTTGGAAATGAAATGAGTGCATTTTGCACTGTGAGATGAACATGAACTTTAGCCAGGAAGAGGAGGAATGTTATGGTTTGGGTATGAGGTATCCCCTAAAAATCTCATGTGTTAGGCAATGCAGGAAAGTTCAGAAGTGATATGATTAGATCATTAGAGCTGTAGCTTCTTCTGTGGGTTAATCCATTTGATTGATTAATAATTTGCATAGACTATTGGGTGGTAACCATAGGCAGGTAGGGCATTAGTAGAGAAAGTAGGTTACTGGGGATGTGCTCTTGAGTTTTACATCTTATTTTTGGCTCTTTGTAGTCAGTCTCTCTCTCTCTCTCTCTCTCTCTCTCTCTCTCTCTCTCTCTCTCTCTCCCTCCCTCCCTCCCTCCCTCCTTCCCTCCTTCCCACATCTTTCGCCTGCCACTCCCTTTTGCTATGATGTTCTGACTTACCAAGGGCCCAGAGCCATGGAGTTGGCCAACAATAGACTAAATTTCTGAAAACATGATTTCAAAATAAAAATTTCCCCTTCTAAAAATACAAGAACAAAAGCCTGAAACATAAAAACAGTTTCTAGAGTAGGCGTGTGGATTAATTCCTCAGTTGAACCCATGACCTTTAAATGATAACAGAAGAAAGAGAACTACAAGTGAAAGCCACCAATTGACATATTTTACATACTGGGTGAAAGACACTATATGAAGCATGGCCAGCCACCTAACATGACTATCAGCTTCTTTTTTGATAGCAGACTCAAGTGAGGCCCTTCTGTCCACCTGTCACGTCGCTGCCAGACTAATCTTTCCAAAACATAAACCTGAATTATGTCATTTTCCCATAAAAAGTCCCAAACTCTTGAAAAGGCAGTTTTCATTCAATCTTTGGCCCCTATCTCTCCATTCTACCGCTTGCACACCTCAGGAGCCATAGGTAGTAGCACAGGTGAGGTGAGATTTTTTTGCTCACCTAGACCTGACTCAAGATATACCAACTCTGTTCAATTTCTTCCCCTTATTCACGTGTCATTTCCTGCTGTTGTGCCTTTGCACATGCTTCCCCATCCTTACCGTCTACTCCTGGTCCCTTCTTCCTTTTTGCCTACCTTGATAGTACTTACTTATTTTTTTAAACTACAACTTAAAGCTATATTCTTCAGAAAGACTCTTTTGAAAACACACATAATTAAACACCTTTTCTTGGTGTTTCTCACGGTCTCTCCATTGCTCCTATCATGTCTCTATTTTGAGTGACTTTACTTGCATGGTAGACTGGAAGCAATGAGCAATAGGTCTTAGGGTTTAATTTTTGTAACAAACAGTTCCTAGCTCATTATGGGTGTTCATAAAAGGCAAAAGTGAGGTCCAGCCATTTCTACCTCTAAACATCATAGTGAAGTCAAGCCTTCAACATGTCTGTTTGGACAACCTTAATTACTTAATTACTGATTATCCTGACTTCGGTCTTCTGGATAGTTCATCTCCCTACCTACTATTTTTCTCATTTAAGTCCATCACTCAACAATTCCCACATGGCCCCTTAGGATAGCAGGTGCCCATCGAAAGCTAGGATCATTGTATTATGCACATCAGTGGTGTCAAGGCAGAAAGTTGGCCTGTAAAATAAAATTCAGATTTCTCAGCAAGGCTTCCTAAATATCACAGGGTTTGATTTTCCTTCCAACCTCCACACTGCTAGATCCAGCCACTCCAGATTTTTACCTGAACCAAAATGCCCTGGGCTCTTGTGCAATTAGTGCCTTTGCTGATAGGGCACTGTGTGAAGCTTTGAATTCCTTTCTTTCTTTCACATGGCAATCCTCATTCTTCCAGATCCTTCCAAAATGTCACCTCCTCTGTGAAACCATCCTTCACTCCTTTCTGTCCCATTAGCATATTACAAACGCCAGCACTCCTCCCCTCAGTGTTCAAGTTCACTGACTACATTTCCTATGTATGCAACTATGCCTCATTTAATAGAGTGAGGGGTGGATATCACTTTATTAAATGAGTGATATCCACAAAATCCCTAATGAAAATGGAAGATATTTACCTGATCTATCTTTATAGCATCATCTCTGCCCACTGCCCCTTCTAGCCCCAAGCATTCAGCCCAGTTCTTAACTGTCAATATCTGCAGATGTGATTTTCATCTTTCTTAGTAAAAGTGACTGTTCTATGAGAGCCCACAGTTCTGGAACCCACCATTCCCTCTGTGAATGCCAATTCCTACATTCTCTTGCTACTCTTTTTCTCTCCATACTGGGACCTTGGTTTATTTTGCCCTTAATACCTGATTTCCTTCTACTGCCTTCCATTCTAACCCCTTTTGATGTATCTTTGCCTTAGCATGCTCAAGATTTCTTTTATCGCAACCCCCTATAAGTTTCAGCCCCTACATCTGTTTTCTTTAGGAGGCCGTTCAGATCCTAGGACGTGCTCAGCTTTCATATTTTGAGCTGTTAATGCCTCTGCATTTCTGCCACCCTCCCCCACCCAAATACCTTCATCATTTCTTGATTCTTTAAACATCCTTATCCTCCATCCATTTCTGTGCTGTCTTCCCAGCACAAGTATGGAAACAGATTCCTTTTCCCGGAGTACAAATCTTTGCTTCAGATAAAGCCTTGGCTCCAGCATTCTGGCCTCCTTCACCAGGACACAAGTGTCATTGCTGCCTTTAATCACTGGAGTTTTATTGCATCCATAAAGCAATAACTTTCAATCCACACACTACGCAAACAGTGGCTGCAGCCAGCTATAACTTGTAAAGATAAAAGCTGATTCCAGGGCTATTTGATGAGGTGGGTTTGGACCGCAAAGGACACGTCTGTGGTTTTCTTTTCTTCTGTCATTCCTGAGGGTCCCTCTCTCACCCCGACTTTTCAATTTGCTTTTGTATTGTACTTTCTCTCTGTTTAGATCCTAGTTGGGCTTTTCTTTCTCTTTTAAACTTGATTCCATCTTGCTCTTCTCAGGCTGCACAGGTGGGGCTTGTCCAGGTCTCTTTTCTGCATGCTCACTGTCCACCTGTCAACTACCATCATGTCTGCAGAGGAATGCAGCCTGAAGGTCAAGTGTCCCAGCTCCTGCATCCACTCACACCTAGATGCTCAGCCCTTTTTCAGTCGTATAATCCTGGGCAAATCATTTAACATCTATGTGACCCAGTTTCCTCATCTTATAAAGCAGGGATAATAGGAGTAGTTAGCTCATAATAAACAGTAGTGTTAGCTGTCATTCTTACCAATTCCTTAGGTTCCAGCTAGAATTATGGAACACAGTCTTTCCCCCATATTAGAAAAGCTCTGCAAATTCTTATTCATCCCCTCTCCTGACACTTTTCAAACATGTGTGTGTCCGGGGGTTGTGAGGTTTCTGAGCCTATCCATGAACTCTGAAGCTACCCAGGATGTCTTTGAAAATTTCTGCCTGATTTAGTAAGATCCCCCCCCCCAAACACACACACACAGAGTGTGGCAGGCCACCTTAGTACCCCTGACCAGGAGAACCGGAGATGTGATGGGAAGATTCAGAACACTTGTCCCTCTGTGAGGTGTTGCCAGTCTTCCAGGGTAAACAGAGCTCTGACTTCCAGGGAATTCAGAATCCACTGAAGACTTCAGAGCTGCATCTGAATAAGCCCAAAGCTGAGGCAATAAGCATCCTCAGCCAGTTTTCAAAGATCGGGATACTAGGGCTTCAGTTAGAACGGGCAAAAGAACAATTCACAGCGTTGGATGACCTGAGCGTATTGACTGTGTGATTCAAAGCAAGCTGCTTCCCTCTCTGGACTGGTTTCCTGATCTGTGACTCCAGAGGAGGGCTGGGATCTATGAGGAAAATAAATTGGTTGATCATTAAGCCTCTTACATCATCGACATTTTAAGTGATTCCACAAAGCCCTGTTTTCTCAGTCAGGCCAATCACGTGCCCACAGTCATAGGCATTGACATCATCCTGGATTTTACAGGACAACAAGGACTTTTAGGTATCTTTTCTAATTATCAAAGTGCATAAACAAATGTTTACATCAGCAGATATTGCCAATTCAGGAGTGGTTCCTGCACAGAGAGATAAATGTCTGCTGCTTATCTTTGCATGTTCAGTTGCAACACACTAGGCTTATGTTTTGTGGAACTTCTAAGGCCTCTTCCATACCCTCCTTCCCAGAAGTGGGCCAAGCCCAACCTGGTAGCAAAATTTCTACTTACTTCAATAGTACTTACAAACAATATGCCACGCACTATTCTAAGACTATGCATGGATCTATTCATTTAATGCTTATAACTACATGAGTTGAGAATTTTTTAAAGCACAGACAGGTTAACTAGCTGCCCCAAGTCACATAGCCAGTGAGTAGCCCATATAGGAATCTGACTCTTAATTAACCCTACACTAAGCTGTTCCTGGTCACCTCCAGGCACACGGTGAGTGGGAAGCAGTGAGCAATATCAGACATGCAGTTCTGCCTCATTTCTGACAACTTTCAGTTTCCGATTCCTAAGGGCCCGTCACAGAGACAGTGACTCTCTTCCAGGTCAGCAGGTCTGGGACTTCTAAGTGGCTGTGGCATGGCAGAAGTTGCTCTTTTCTTATAGGCAAAACGCCTGAGGCACATCTCTGCTCTACATTTTATTGGTCCAGATACCCACCACCTGTGACTCCAGAGGCCCATCACCTGTAACCTTGGAGGCCTGTCTCCTCTCTAGTAGCTCATTTTACAATGAGGCTATTGCTACCTGCTCAGTAACAGAAAAATCAAAGGAGAGCAGAGATGCCAAAATACATTGGAAAATTATGAAGTGAAATGCAAATTAAGGGATTGCTGTCAGCACCTTGTCTGTTATGGGCATTTGTTACGTATTTGTTGAATTGACCTTAGACAAGAAGCAAAACAAAAATTAGTGGGCAGGGGAGCATCATAACACATGAACTTGTCTAGTGGGTACAGGTCGCCCAGAAGAAACTCAAAACCATGGTTTCCTAAAGCCCTTAACACAATCTGTTCTAAACAGGCACATTTTCCTCATAGATGATGGGAAGCTGAAGCTCTGGAACCCACATGGATATTGTGTGAAGCCAGGTGATGAGTTGGTCCAGACCACAGGCCTGGGCTCTGGGGATGGCAGAGGAGGATGTGCTCTTGTACACAGTTAGGGGGAAGGTCTGTGTCACTGCGGGCTATATCATTCCTTCAAGCTGGCCTCCAAGGTTGGTGACAAGACAAAAATAGGTGCCAGTCAGAGCCAGGTCTTAGCTAAATCTAAATATCAGACATTGGATACTTAACTTTGTTTAATCACTGAGAATGGAAACTAGAAATTAGTAGCTCCTAATTCTACCCTAAACTGAGCTCAGGCCAGTCCAGGTTGTCCCCATCGATGGCCCAGATACAGCTCTCTGGACGCGGCTTATCTCAAGCAGAGGCCTCTGGCTTTGCGGCCTTTCCGTTCAATCCCTGCTTCTCTCTCCTGACGTAGGAGACTCAGCCTGTGAATGTGAGCAGTATCTTCCCTTCAATGAAAAAAATTTAAAAAACAAAATAAACAGATCCCGCTGGTTTAGAAGAATCCCTGTGAGCTTCCAGGAACCAACTCCAGTTCATTTGCAAGCGGGAAGGTTAGCCTGTGTCAAAGAGAGAGAGGCGGCTTGTTTGCACCATCCTGGTTGTGTCCCTTCAGCAGGAGCGGGCCCACCGGGTCAGCGAGGGCTACTGAGAAACGTCTGTGGCCAATGAGGTAAAATAAATGCCACCACAGATGGACTCCAGGAAGAGAAAGTGTGGCCTTGAGGTGAGAAATACCAAGTCAGCATCGTTGAATCCCCAAATATTTTTATAGGGGTGTTGAAAGCAAAAAAAAAAAAAAAAAAAAAAGAAAGAAAGAAAGAAAAAAAATTTACCAAAACTCCCCACAGGCCCAACAAAGCCACAGTGTGTTCCCATTTACCGCCAGCCTGCTAATCACACCCTTTGCCTCTTTTACAGTTAGGCTGTGAACTTGAGGAGTGGAAGGGGCTTCCTATAAACAAAAGCTAGCAGACATCCCTTCTCCTTCCTCCTCTGCAGAACCAGAGGGTCAAACAATGACTTGACCTTCAGTGTTAATTAACATTTGGGTTCCCTTTTGCAAACTAATAGCCAAAGAGAAATGATAAATAAGCTGGTAATTGGAAATGATAAAGGGAGGCATTCAAGCCAGCTCAGGGCTACTCTTGTGTCAGACCATCCTCCTTCCAAGCTGACTCTGAGGCTGCTCCCAGATCCCTCTGGGGCAGCAAGCCTCTGCTTTTCCTCTGTAGAATACGGTGTGGCCCTGTCTACCCAGCCCAGAACAAGGGGAATGCAGTTCTTGGAAGAGAGTGTTTGGTGGGTAAGATGGTGGAAACTCAGAATTCTAATCCAGACCCAAGCCTGGGAAGAAAACCGCAGGCTCCTCAGGACCCTTGCTTCCTCTCCTAGTCTTCCTAAGAGCAAAACTCTCACTGCATCTCCTCATGTTTATTTTATGTGCTTCCTTCTGACCTTCAAGGTTTAGCTCTGTCCCTTAGCCCTCTGCACTTTCGATGGGCCTCCATTGTTCTTAGTCATCTTTGGACTTGAAACCCCGAATGGCACAGCTCTTCTTTGAGATCACATCATAGTATCTCTGGCTACCTCTTTCGTTATTTACACCTGACCACGAGGGAAAAAAATATTTGTTTCAAAACAGTTTGCTTTCCATGTCCTCTCCCAGTGTAGGGCCACAAAGCCAGCTACCTGACGATCTCATTAACATATTTGCTGCACTGTCCAGAAGACAGTGAATTTTAAAAAGAAAAGTCTTGACTGTCTTCTCTATAAAAATGTTTGGTGTCTATTTTCTCTCTCTCAAGGCCAAGTTTGGGTTCTGCTATATCCCTGACTTTCCCTAATCCAATCTTTTACTAACAGCCCATCTCTTACTTTTCTGTCCATCTTTGCCTATTTGACGCATCTTGTCTCATTGGTTCAAGCAGGTCTTAGGGTCCTAAGAGGGTTTTTCGCTGTCTGTCTAGCAACTCCATGGGAGCTAGTCATCTGGCAACTGCTTCTCTATTTATAATTCCATAAGGTACAGGATTTTGTTATGATAACTGTTTTCTTTACTTAAGCAAATTCTGTTTCCTTTAGAAGCAGGGTGTTTTAGTCAGCTTTTCCTTTGCTGTGCCCAAAGGATCTGACAAGAACAAATTGAAGGAGAAAAAGTTCATTTGGGGGCTCATTGTTTCAGAGGTGTTAGTCGGTAGATGGCCAACTCAATTCCTTGGAGTCTAACATGGGAAAGCAGCTGGGACATGGCACCAAGAAGGGGAGGGAGGAAAGTGTTTCTTTCTCCATGGACAAAATATAAAAATACCCTCAGAGACCCACCTCCTCCTGCCACACCCTACTGGCCTACAGTTACCAGCCAGTTAATCCCTACCAGTGGATTAATGCACTGATTAGATTAAGGCTCTCATAACCCAATCATTTCACTAAGCTTTCTTGCATCTTTTCTCACATGAGCTTTTGGATGACACATATCTAAACCTTAACACAGGGGTTGTAAATCTATAGCTATCAGTCAGCTTTCCATCACTATGACAAGATAACCTGAGAAAATCCACTTAAAGGAGAAAAGATTTGTTTTGGCTAATGGTTTCAGAGGTTTTAGTCCATAGTCAGCTGGCTCCATTATTTCTGGGACTGCAATGAAGTAGAATATCATGGTGGAAGAGAGCAAAACAGGCCACTGTTTCTCTATTTATAATTCCATAAGGTACAGGATTTTGTTGTGATAACTGTTTTCTTCACTTACATAAATTTTGTAAGTGGTTGGGAAGCAGAAAGTGAGAGAAGAAGGCTTCAAATACAGAAGGGACAAAATACAGCCTTCAAAGACATGCCCCCAGTGACCCACCTCTTTCAACTTGGCTCCTTCTTGATAGTTTTCACCAGCTTCCTAGGGAGCACCACAGAATGGTGACCCAGCATTTAGCACATGGTCTTTGAGGGACATTTTAGATCCAAATGATAACATCAGAACATACAAGAATTACCTGAATAGTCATTAAATCATAGACTCTACCTCTTGGTACAAATATCAAAAGATCATTGTCTGGAGTTAGGCCGAGGAACCTGGACTGGAAGGTTGCACTTTGAGAAAGTGTCTCTCAACTAATTCTATGGAGGCAGGTCTCAAGCCACTTCTAAGTCGTGCATGGTGTGCGACAGAGCAGAGCTTGGAGAAGGGAACTGCTCCAAAAAGACTCTCAGCTGGTTGGTTAAAATGAGGTAGGGTTCCCATCCAAGATGGCCTTTTTGGGCTGACCTCTCTCCCACTGCAGGGTTAAAAATTTTCACCTGAGTTTTCAAGTATTAAATGACTTCCACAGAGTTCACCAGGAAAATCCCTCAAATTCCAAGCTAATTGACAGAGATTCCAGGGATAGTTAGCAAATACTTCCCCTTTCTCTATTGAGAAACAGAAAGAACAATAGTTTGGCTCTCAGCCCACCCAGCAAATAGCAGTCCACCAGGGTTCTCTGCAACTTCTTAGCCTTTCACTACAATATGGATGAACATACAGTTTCTCTGTAATACAATTCAAAGTCTAAAAAAGAAAATGTTGTGATACTTGGAGGCAAACAACTTAGATGTTTTGAGTTAATTTGGCACAACTGAAATAATTTTTACACTTAACAAAAAAAAAATCAAAGTTCACTTTTGGCCTCCAAAGTGCTGAGATACAGCTGTTTTCAAACTCTAATAAATTTGGCATGAATGTTATTTCTCATTGTAATTTTTTAGAAGACAAAAAAAAATGGAATATGAACTAATGTAATAACAGATTTGAGAATCACAGAATGCTAGAATTAAAACAATGTTAGAAGTTACCTAGTGCAGTCCCATTGAAGAAGCTAAGGTTTTGTTTTATGATCCTAACAAATGACAATAAAAACCATAGTTCCCAAAGGCTAATTTATTCCAGGAGTGAGATTTAAGCAAAACACAAACTAGTGGACATAGGACAATATGATTTTAAATACTTTAAATGGAGTCAGATGTTCTATGAATGCAAGATATTCATAGACAATGTAATAAAGCAGAAAGATTCCATTTTGGCTCTATAGAAACCTCCCGACTTTGTTCAAGTCATAGCTGTGCTTCAGTGTCTTCATTCGCAAAAATTAGGTGATACCAGTTGTTTTAAGAAGCAAGTGAAGCATGTGTGTAGAAGTACCTCAGAAACTCCCGAATTCTTTTGTCTCAGTGATAGAATATCAAGCATGGGCGTGGCACCCAGATAGTCTGCCTCGAGTTGAATCCTCAGCTTCCCTTGTTTCCAGTTCCTTTTGCCTAACTACCAAAGTCTAAATCTATTCCTTAATCCTAGATGTTTATAGGCTTTTTATCTTCTCTGGCCCACTGTACCCAAAAGAGCATCCCTTGGTCAAGGGATGTCAGTATGGCTTCACAAGAGCAGAAGTACAATCCCACTTCTCCTGGGACTGTCTCCTAGCACCTACACAGTTTCACAACCCATAATAGTTCTTCCTATCAAACTGTACTGAAGGGAATAGAAAGGAATTGAATTCAATAAAAGTGAATTCAGCTCCCACCTTGCTTTCAAACTGTCTGCTCTACCTTAAAGGAAAGTCCAACTGAGAGGGTCTCCTCTGATGCACAGCGGAAAAGATGCTTGAGTTCTACCTATTGCCAACAGAAAGTGGGAAAAGATTTTTCTTTTAAAACTGGATTCTTGCCAGGTCTACTTTCTACTTTTCCCAGTGGGAAATGGCTCTTCTCTTCCAGAAGGAAGAATATAGGATATAGGTCTTCCAAGAGTGTGAGTGGTACCCACAGATGGGCTGGATTTTATTTTTTATTTATTTTGTTTTATTTTTGTTTCCAAACTCTCATTATGGACAAATTTATTATTATTTCTCCATGGTGGATCTGAGTTTTTCTAAGAAGCATGATGAGGAGACTCTTAGGGGGAAAAAAAGAGAGAGTAACCAGTTTCTACTGTAGAAAGTATGGCTCTTGCTACATTCCTATCTGCAGGTCCTGGTTGATGGTCTCCTAAAAGATGTTCTCACTTAGTCATCACCATGATACAAACAGAACTCAGCCAAACCTCACCCAATATGTGAGTTACAAAAACACCCAACATGTCTGAGTTGCAGATATTACAAAAACATGTAAACAGGTTTACCAACTCCCTGGCTGGACTCTGTTTATCACAGCAAGGGCCAGGTATCAGGGTGTGTTCTCTCTTAAGATCTCAAATCTTGGCCTGTGGGGTGAACTGCTTTAGAGCACATGGAATGTTCTATCATGTCCTGGGATGCCCTGTGGGCTGGAGGCCCTCCTGGCCTTCTTGGGGTGAAGTCCTCCTTTTGTTCTAGAGGTGTAGCCTCAACACTTTCACCTAATCTCCCACCTTCCCAACTGCAGGAGAAGGAGGACCCATTAAGAAAGGAAGGCACACTTTATTTTATCCAAGACACAATCGGGAGCTACTGGAAGAGAGGCGAATGACACCTGAAGACTGAACTATGATGTGTCATGCAAGGCCAGAGTCATAAATGCCCTCAAGCTGAAAATGAATATTTGTACAGAATTATTCTGAGTTCACAAAATACTTAGCGCAGACATGATCTCATTCGAACACCACACACTCTTCTATAAAGAGTTTCTTGCCCTCACTTTGGAGGTGAAGACACTGAGGCCTAGAGCCATTTGGTCAGATCCAGTACTCTTGGTCACCACCACCCCAGTCATCCAGCAATGACAGCAGAGTTCTACCCGGACAGGCAGCTGATCATATATGTCAGCAGGATGGTCAACAACACTGTGAAGAAAGGGCAGGGACCCTGAGCCCCTCTGTATCCATCAGGGCTGGATATTTCCTGAACCTTTTCTCACAATTTCCCCAACTCAGATTTCCTGGGATCAAATCCCAGCTCTACCACTAACCCAAGATGTGGCATTTTGGGTAAGTTTTATGCTCAATCTGTGCCTTAGTTCCCTCATGTATAAAACGAACATAATGCTACCCCTACTTTTAGTGCTATTAGGAGTCTTAAACCCTGTGCTAAGTAGGAACTCATTACATCTTACTTACCATTATCATTATAATCTCCCCTTATTTTATACATGAAGAAAGAATGCTCATAAAGATTAAGTAGGAATGTTGCTGAGATTGGAACCTAAATTTGACCCCAAATACCTACTTTTTTTTTTTCTGACTTTTTACTCCTTTAGTCTGTGCACTTTTTCCTCCTACCGGATCCTTTCTCCTTGGCAGGGAAGCCCATTGCCCTCCCCAGTGTTTGTGATTCCAGGTCATCTACATTAGAACGATCTGAGATCCATGAAAATAGAAGGGGCATCAGTAGAGTAAAGGAAAGGGACCAAGGGGGAAGAAGGAGGGAAGGGAAAGGAGAAATACTGGGGAATGATACTGGCCAAATTCTATTTTTATACTCCATGCATAAATGAATATGTAACAATAAACTCCACCATAATGTATAACTATAATGCACCAATAAAAAATGCAAAAATAAAGAATGATCTGAATTGGACCAAATCAGAATTTCTGGAGTGGAGGCCAAGGAATCTTCACTTTCACAAGCAGCCTGAATGATTCCCTTGTACCTTGACCAGATCAAGAACCACTGACTCAGAATGACCCATGTAATAATTGCCATTTCCCATGTCTGCCTTCCTCTTCACGAAGAAAATGCCCCAATGCCCCAAATCTATCTTGCTGCATATCCTCCACGGCAGCACATTCCCCTGTCTGCTGTTTTATGATTGGGATTGCAAGGCTGATGCCAGCTCAAAAGAGTGACCTTTATTGTTCCAGTTCTCTTTGAATAGTGCTTATGGAATTCATGGTTACTTTTTCTCAACAGGCAGACTCAAATTGTAGAGGAGGGCAGGGGAGAGGGGGCAACATGCATTCCAGGCACAAGATCCACCATGCAAATATCCACCTAGAAAATCTCCAACCTTGCTAGCATCAAGTCTCCAGAAATTAGATAACACAGAGCAGAGCAGAGGAGTACAAAAGAGAAGCAACCAAATGAGTATCTGGATTAGAGTTTTGTCTGAGCTCACTTGCACAGCAGACTCCTTCCAGAGAAGAGGCTGGTATCATTTTGCATTTGCTTTCACTTAATCCAGTTTTGCAAATATTAGGCAGCCACCTCCACCTTCAATTTGTGAGTCTACCCAAACTCTGTGAATGGATGCCCCTTGGGGCTGCTAAGACTGAACCTCAGTGTGCAACCCAAGGCAAACAAGATTTCTGCTTTTCTTATCATGATTTATTTATTTTTTGCCCAAATTTCTCCTTAAATTGGACTTAATCTCTGGTTATGTAAACAAATGAAGCAATCCTAATTCCTGAGAGAGTATCAAAGATCTGTATTGACGGGGGAAAAGAGGTGAAGGGGTGCAGAAAAATGGAAGAAAAATAAGCATTAATTATTGCTTAGAAGATTTTAAACATCACACACAATTTGGCACTTTTCCTCTCCATGGTGCTCTAGCCCCATTAAAGGCAAGGAAAGCCAGGCCTCTCGGCATGGAAAATTTGCTTAATTATGCTTTCTCTCTCCTAAAATGGGAAGAATTTAAAAATATTCTTCCTATGCATGGCCACCTTTGCTCTGAATGCAAATGCAGTTGCCCTAAATAGCACACCGATTTGATGCAATCTCTTACAAACAGAATTTGATACCCCTTAATAAAAGGCAATATGCAAATGCATGTGGATAATATGCAAATCAGCAACACAATCCAGAATCCTGGGAACGTCTTTCTAATGTAGAAATGCCACTCTCAGATTTATTTTGCTTGATAGAGCTTAGAGCAAGAGAGAAGTTCAGGGACTGGGTGTCAAAGGAGAGATAGGGTAATTAAAATCAAGTCTTGATGTGCCTCTCCCATGTTTACTCCATTTTGTGTTGCTGTAACAAAATCCCTGATGATTTCAATTTATAAAGAGAAAAGTTCTTTTAGCTCATGGTTGGAGAATGAAAATCCATGATTTGGTGGCCATATTTGAAGGCCAGGTGGTACGTGACATCACGGTGGGAACATGTACAGGCAGTATGAACACTGTGTAAAGAGGGCAGTGTGTGCTCAGGGGCACAAGGCCAGAAAAGAAGCAAGACAAGAGAGAGTGGTTAGGCTTGTTTTTTTAAAGCAACCTGCTCTGAGAATGAACCTACTCCTGTGAGAACTACATAATCCCTTCCAAAGATGATCCCCATCATCATGCCTTCAAGGCCTCACCACCTCAGCACTGCTACATTAGGTGCCAACCTTCCAGCACATGAACATCTGGGGGACACACCGTACCACACCATGGCACCCTCTGCCAGCGAGCATGCCAGGACACCTGCTCTTGTTTCTATGGCACTGAATTTCAGGAGCAGGTTTGACATTACTGTTATAACATATAGTCACCCAATCATTCAAATAGTGGGTGTTCCAATTTGGGACTTGGAAATCCAGCCGATGCAATTATAGGTACTGTCCTCTGGCCACTTAGATCTCTAATGAACACAGTCCAGGTGAATCATGTCCCAGAACCCCTCCCAGAGGCTGGGGAGTCACCCAAAGCAAGAGGTCCAATCATCTTCACGTACCACCCAGTGAAGCTTTCTCATTTTATAGGTGGGAAACTGAGACCCAGTGGTCAAGTGACATGATCGTACAGTGAGTTGGTGGCTACACAGAAGTAAGAATTTGGATCCTGAAGGTCTTGGTCCCAGAAATATTTTGTTCTTTAAGAGTTTACAGAGATTAGAGAAGACCTGAAGTGTATTACCTGAAGTCTCCTTCATCTTGAAAAGGAGACAAAAGAGGTTATGGTAAATAAGGAGGCGAGAACTGAGGCTGGGAGGGTGGCAAAGAAGTCTTGAGTTCCAGCTAGGACCAATCAACTCAGCCAACGAGCTGATGCGTGGACCTGGGAATCTGCCTGACCTGGCTGAGCCTCAGCCCTTGCCTTTAAAATGGAGGCAGTCCCGGTGCCTACTTCACGGGGTTGTGTGAGGATTAAAGGAGATAATGCGCAGATCCTGGCACAGAAGAGATGCTTAAAAAATGTTGGCTATTATTATGAGTCTAGTGCAGAGATCCAAGGATAGATGAGTGAATAGACTGCCAAGAAATCTGTCCTGAGGGTTTTGTCCTTAAGCCAAATATCCTCCCTGCCAGCTCCCTGCTTCCGCCCAGGCCCCTTGCTGCCCCAGTCCTTTCCTCTTCATATCCCAAACAAAGGACAGTCATGACAATTTGGGTTTCCAGCTCCCCACCCAGATCTTTTCAGCAGAATTGCAGGGTCTTAACTAGAATTGAAGTTGGAAAAGGACATGGATCAAGGTCATTGGCAAGGAAATGGGAAGGGGAAGGGAAGGAGAGGGGGATTCTTTTATGTGTCATCACAACACTGGGTCGTGTAATAAAGCCTTCATAAATTTACATCAGCATACGTTCCTCCTTGGAAGTACACTGATAGAGAAAAGGACTCCCATCACGTTTCTCTTACTTTGCATAGGTCATTTAACCCCATATGTTACTGCAAAAGTTTGGTTTTCCACCCCTAAATCCATTATAACCCTGTCCCATAAAAGCTAGCATAAATGAAATTCTGTTCACTGACTCTCGGCTCTGGTTCTGTACAATGCTATTTATATGATGATCCCGAGTCAACAAAAAAATATCAAATAATATTCAATATCATGTTCATGAGAAACACAGTGGATCATGTTCTAAGTCTCTGAAAATTGGCCATCCATCTTGGTGCCTATTAACCAGAACACCCTATTTTATGGCTCTATCAGAAAATAAAATTTGCTCTCTCTCAACTCCAGAGCTGCAATTTTTCCTTTGCAGTCTTCATTTATCTCTTTGCAAAATATGTGCCCAAAAGGAAAATAGCATAAAATTTTCTCAAGACAATATTTGTTTTGCAGAATGCATCCCTGATACTGGACACCACCCAGCAGCTGGAGGCCTGAATGTTGGCCGTCTGAGGTTCTGACATTGCATTTCAAACCCCAAAGCACAGTGGATCTTCATGTTGGTTGCAGAGAAGTCATTTTCTTCATTTTTTTTTCCTGGACACTGTAGCTGACCTTCCAGAGATGAGAACAAACAAAACGTGTTCAGTCTTTCCCAAGACTGCTGCATCAACATATATTTTCCACTTAAAGCTTTTAAGTATTTGACTTATATATTTCTGAACACCCCCAATGGACTGTAAGGGTTTGGTTTAATCCCCAAGAAACCTGACATTTAAAAAAAAAAAGCCCTTTTCCCAGCAATAATAATCTCATTTATGATAAATAATTCTATTCTCAGTAACTTTGAGACACACGAGAGCTTTTATGTAATAAAGAAGCCATTTCTTTCTGAATATTTTAATGCATGTTTCCATATTTTTCTCATTTTTAATGCAAGGACCATTGACAGTATTGTAAGAGAATGTCTTTTAAAAGCAAATTTACGGCAAGTGTTGCAGGAAAACGAATGGCAGTCTGCGTCACTGCACAGCTTCACTGATGAAAGGAGCAGGGCAGAGACGTTCTAATTCTCATTTATGTGCATAAAAGAGTAACCTCTGCAGAGAAGGATAATGTTATTGGGTAAATTGATAAGATACGGGAGACCTGGCTTCCATTTGGGCTCTGTCCTTTGATTTGCTGTATGTACTTAATTACTGCTATGTCTCATGCCAGGTTGTGATGTGGGGGGAGGGGTGGGAGGAAGATGTCACAGAAGTCATGACAGCTAGTGGAGGAAAGAAAGTCGGGGCCTTTGCATTTACTGGAAAGAGAGGCTGTTTTGAAAGGGCAGTGTATGGAGGAACAGAACAAATGGCTTTTGCCAGAAGTGCGATGATTTTGATTTTCTAAATTTTATTTTTAGAGATGCTCATTTGAACGGATGCCTTCTATCTGAAAAGCCACCGTGACGATGGTTCTTGACAGAGAATGTGGTAATGGGACTTGGAAGGGGGTATATTATCAAGAATCAAAATCCATATATCCTTGGTCCTGTGATTTTAAATTATACTAGGTTTGGGGGCAGAAAATCATCTTGAGAAATCTCAGATAAGTAATCCTAAAATGTTTCCCATTTGAGAGCCTCTGTATTAATATTAGTATGAGATTTGACCTCAATCATATGTGCTTCCAAGGGACAAGAAAATATGAACTTGACAGGAACAGAACAGCACTTACGGGATAAGGAGCCAACTCTTCATGGATGTCTTACTGATGTGCTTTTGATAACATACTCTGTGCATTTTGTAGACATTAATACTCTCCATCTGTGAGATAAAGTCCTTATCAGAATGTCCAGCTGGCCCAAACCACACTCTGGAATAAAGCGGAAAAGGATTGATTGCAGAGACTCTGTGCAGGGATTTGGTTTGAGTTCTGGACAGATGAGCTCTTTGGGCCTTGGAGAGGTTGCCTAATCCACGCTCCATGTGGCATCTAGGTCTCTCAGCTCCCTTCCAAACATCTGAAAAGGGAGAACAAACACAGCCAGATAAGAGGGAAAGGATAAGCCAGTATGAGGAGGGTTTTGTGAAAACCAAGACTGGAAGGAGAGAGTGACACATGCATGTCCCCAACTCCACCTGCTCTGCACCACATACCACCTCCTATGCTCACTCTGAGATAATGGAGACCTCGGACAGTTCATCAAATGGAGATAAGGGAAGGAGGACTTGGAGAAAACTGAAAGGGAATCTACGTTGCACTGTGTGTAACACTGAGAACTTAAAAACTGGATGGGGCTTTGATAACTAGCAAAAGCTAATATGTGCTAACCCTTATGATACTGTGTTTTATGTTAATCAGTGAATATAACCCTGTGAAAACCCTCTATCTGTCATTATTATTACACTGTGGTTCAGATGTGAAAACCAAGTCTTGAAAAGTTTTAAAACTTTAAAAATCTCTAGCAATTAGAGAAATGAAAATCAAAAGTACTCTAAGACCCCATCTCAATGCAGTCAGAATGGCAATCATCAAGAATTAGAATGAATTAATTAGAATGAATGAATGAATGAATGAATTTCTTTTTTAATTAATTAATTAATTAATTAATTTAAAAAGAAATATAGACAGATAAAAATGTAACTAGAAATAGATTTTATATATACATAGATAGAGATGTATGTGAGAGACAGAGGAAGACATTTTTGATGTATTTGTTTCTATAATCTTTTTTTTCTGGCATTATATAATCGGTACCTATGCATGGTTATGACTTCTGGAACATTTTTCAAAACAAGTGTTAATATAGTTAATATATACAAAATGAAAAGCCTAAATTTGTGGAACACATTTGAAGTATGCATGATAGTAATACATGGAAAAAAGAGTGTTTAAGATATTTAAATAAGAAAGCTCTAAGTGAAATGTAGGCAAAATACAATGTATAGATAACTCACAAACAAAAATATCTAATAAAAATAAAATATGTTTAATTTTAATATTGGATAAACAATGAAATATATATTATCTTCAGATTGTCAAAGACTAAAATTAAGTGTATCATTTGCTATTGTTTGTAGAGCTATTGTTTATAGTGCACTATCCTATATAAGTGTCTGAACACACTGAAGAATTTTATATAAAAATTAGCAACATATTTATTATTAAACAAAAGAATACAAGTAACAATAAATGTTTGTGAGGATGTGGGGGGGAAATGTACACTCATACATTGCTGGTAGGACTGCAAATTGGTGCGACCACTATGGAAAAGCAGTATGGAGATTCTTCAGAAAAGTTGGAATGGAACCACCATTTGACCCAGTCATCCCACTCCTAGTTTTATACCCAAAGGACAGCATACTACAGTAAAGCAGCCATGTCAATGTTTATAGCAGCTCAATTCACAATAGCTAAACTATGGAACCAATCTAGGTATCCTTCAACAGGTGAATGAATAAAGAAATATATGTACACACACACACACATATACATACATACATACATACATATATACACACAATGGAATATTACTCATAAAGAATGAAATGATGGCATTTTCTGGTAAATGGATGGAACTGGAGAATATTATGCTAAGTGAAATAAGCCAATCCCAAAGAACCAAAGGCCAAATGTTTTCTCTGATATGTGGATACTAATTCACAATAAGCAAGTGGGAAGAAGAGTGGTAATTTGGACTAAACAGAGGGTAGTGAAGGGAGGGGAAGGGTATGGGGGTAGGAATAATAGTAGAATGAGTTGAACATTATCACCCTATGTGCATATAAGATTCCGTGACCTGTGTAATTCTATATCATGTACAACCAAACAAATGAGAAATTATACTCCATTTATGTATGATATGTCAAAATGCATTCTACAATCATGTATAACTAATTAGAACAAATTAAAAGAAAAAGACTTACTCAACTTTCACATCTTCTGGGTGATGGAGCTGGAAGCTAGAAAGTCTAGATCAACCCATGTGGACTGAGATCCATACTATGTCACAGCACAAAACTCCCCAAGGGCTCCCATCTCAGAGTTTCTAGGAAGAAGACAAGGGATTGGGCCAAACCAAATTCCTCAGAGTCATTTTTAGGACAGTCTGGGTGCTGGGACCAAAAGGAAGGCATACTAAAGTAGATAGCGGGGGATTGAAAGTCCACATTGGGGTGACTAGGCAAGAAACCCTGATACAATGTAGCCACTACATCTGTGGCCTCTGGAAGTCCACTGTCATGATTTGTGTTCCAGTTTGACCATGTCCTCACCGTGAATTCATGGGTACAGTTTCCCCAGTTATAAACTGAATTAAGATCAGGAGCTCTTTCAAAAGGTTATGAGAGTTAAATGGGAAATAAGGAAAGTATTTCGTAAGTTTTCATAGAGAGCTCAGCAGGAAATATTGGCTGTCATTACATTTGAGGAGTTTGAAGATAAAGCTCTGAAGTCTGCCTCTCCCCACCCTCATCATTGCCTGCTTCCCCCAAGGACAGTGAGTTGGCAGGTTTAGAGTCTAGGAAATGTGGAAGTACTCATGGTACTTACAAGCAAGCCAGCTTTGCCCTAAGGGAGAGAAGTGTGGAGGGGGCGGGGAGTTGGACCAGGGCCTTCTCCAGGAGATGAAAGGGTGTTGAGATATCTGAGATATCTGAGGGCATCTTCCAGTGCAAAATATTGCAAAATACTGTGCAAAATATTGGGGTAAGTGTGGCTTCCCTGAGTCCACAGTGGAGGGTGAGCCCCTTTCCAAGGAGGAGAACTTTCCCCAGGATGCAACTCTGTGGGCACAGCACCAGTGGTCTAGCATAGCCAGATGGGCCAACAGTGAACCCAGGAGCCAACTCTCCCTGTGCCAAGTGGGCTGGAACAGAACAAAATGTAGAAGAGGCAGGATTGGAGAACCTCTGCTATTCCTAGCCAAGGGGTGGCATGGTCACTGCAGGTCACAGCAAAGAGGAACATGGGGAGCTGCCCAGGCTTCTTGAATATAAACTGCTTCTATGCTCAGTTCATCCATCCTGACTGCCCTATACTGGGAAGGGTTGTTTAGAGGCCTGAAATACTCGAGGTTGGTTTTTCTGGGTATGTATCCTAGGAAGTTTCCTCTGAAGTCCAGGCCAAGATAACCACTAGGAAGAAAATTTTATCATGGCCAGTGGATGCCAAGGACCTAAGAATGAGCACTGAGCCATTTCACGGCCTTACAGAGGAGTCTGGTGGAGTCCATCTTGGGTTGGAACTAAGGAGGGAGGGAGTTTGGGGCCAGACTTTGAAAAGTGGTCTCTCTTTGCTTCCTGTTTCTCAATCAAAGACCTAATGATACACTCTGAGCTGAAGAAAGCAGGCCCCTGGATATTATTGGCAGGAATTAAAGCATCCCATAGAGGAAGGGATTCTGTATCACAACAGGGAGTCTTAAATTAGCCAAAGACTTGGAATGGATTCCTGATACATGAAATGTAATCAATTATGTGACTTCTCTTGTGTGTGTTGCTCCTTTCCCTTTGTTTACTTTGTATGGCCACCAGGTCAAGTGTGAAGTGGCTGATCTCACCCCTACTGCCCAGAATACATAAGCACATCTGTGGCCAGGACACAGCACTCAGATGTCCAGATGTAAGATGTGCTAAGTGAATCCAACAGCTAAATAGACACGATCTGGCAACAATCTTTTGCTATTAGAAAATGATTCTTCTTGTTGCTATTAATTTTTCATGAAAGCTTTTGTTTTAATTTGGTTGATACATATTTGGTGATTTTAAAATTTATTTTATTTTAATTTTGGGGACTGGGGATCAAATCCAGGGGTGCTTTACCATTGATCTATATTCTCTGCCCTTTCTCGTATTTTATTTGAGACAGGGTCTCTCTGAGTTGCTTAGGGCCAGGCTGGCCTCAAAGTTGTGATCCTCCTGCTTGAGCCTCCCAAGTGACTGGATTACAGGAGTACACCACCATGCCTGGCCAAAGCGACATTTTTATTTATTTTTTTTTTTTTATTTTTTTTTTNCAGCACCATTTGTTGAAGATGCTATCCTTCCTCCATTGCATGCTTTTAGCCCCAAAGCGACATTTTTAAAAAGGTCTATAAGAATATTAAATGTTGAAGCCAACTACAACTCTTCTATAAAGCTGGTGGAGATGTAAACAAATTATGAGCACTTTAGCAAACTGGCAATGTCTCTTCAGGTTGAACATGTGACTACCTTATGTGTCAATAGTTCTGCTCCTATAACTACATCCGGCAGAAATGCGTATACTTGTGCACCAAGAGATAGTTACAAGAATGCTCATAGCTGGCATTATTCAAAAAAAAGCCAGTACACAGATATCTCTTTTGTACAACTTCAAAATCTTCTTGGCAACTGTTTTCATGTAAGCTTTAGCTTCTTCTTGCAAGTGCAGCCAGCAATGCTTTGCCAGGGCCCTGTACTATATGCATCTGATTTTCTGCAGTGCAGCTTCTCTGGCTTGGAATTCCCCAGGAAAACTCACATACGACCCGGAAGAACAGGAGAATTTATTCTGGTGGTATTGTCCTTGATCAGTGGGGGACAGAAGCCAATGGACAATGTATAAATGTTTCTACCTCCTGTTCTCTCCAGCAAACAGTTCTAAAATCCATTTCCTAAAGCCCCTCTGAAGGTTCTGACAGGAACCAGTTGACAGTGTGGTGGTTGCAACATATCCATTGCTTGATTTTCTTCTCTTTCCTTTTCATTCTCTCTGCTCTGCACTCCTACTCCCTGTAAACACATTCCCAAATATACTGTCAGCAGACAAACTCTTGTCTTGGGCTGATCTTTTGGAGAAACCCAAGCTAAGATGGCTCAGATTTGGAAATAACCCAAGAGGAGAATGAATAAATAAATTGTGGAATATTCATAGAAAGAAATGTTGAAATCAATAGTTCAAAATATGAATGAATCTTATAAATGTAATATTAAATCAAAGAAGCTAGATGTTGAAGAATTTATATTCTACATTCCATTTACATAAAGTTCTAAAGCAGGCAAAACTAAATTACAGTGTTAGAAGTCGTGAGAGTGGTGACCTCTGGGAAGAGGAGCGGGTAGTGCTATGTGGGGGCTTCTGAGTGTTTTGTTAATATTCTATTTTTTGAATTAGATATTGCTAAATCATGCTGACCTTGTAATAATTCCTTGAGTTGAGCATTCCAATTTGGAACAATTGTGTTTTTCTTGAATGAAACATGTTTTAAGTGAGCTTAAAATAAAGTACAATGACACTTTTGTGTTGCTCAACAATCATGTTCAGACTTACTTGCTGGAGACCACCATTTAAATCCTTCATCCATTAGAGAAGATGGCAACTCCAGCTCCTTCCCTAGCCAGGCAGGTAACATAACAAGTGGAGATGGCCTTGGTGGAATGTGTTTTTCTAAACAGGAAAGTTCTTCTCAGTTCCAGCTGGTAGAGTGCTAGTAAATTAATACAAAAAGAAGAAGACGAAGAAGAAGAAGAAGAAGGAGAAAGAGAAGGAGAAGGAGAAGGAGAAGGAGAGAAGGAAGGAAGGAAGGAAGGAAGGAAGGAAGGAAGGAAGGAAGGAAGGAAGGAAGGAAAGAAGCTGAGGAAAAGAGAAAGAAAAAAGGGAGGAAAGAAGAGAGGATATTAAGCAGGGAAGGAAAGAGCAACAAAATGAAGAAGAGGGCAACGAGGGAAGACAAGAAGAAACAAAAGCCCTGACTGTGGTGTTTGCCCATACCTGCAGTGTAAATACTTCCACCATGGCTGATTTTAAGATACTAACTTTAACTGTTGACCATATTTCTGAACATTTTATAGTCGGTTCTCAGGAGCCAGTATGAGCTGGCTCCAGCACACCACTTAGTCAGGCCAATAGTTGCCATGTGTGAAAATGGTTCCAAGTTGTCCCAGTTCTGGAATTTTACAAGAGAAGCCAGAAATCTGGATTTGCATGTAAAAAGTACCTGACTTTTCAATTATATCAGCTAGTTCAGATTTTTCAAACAAGGCAAACTGAGGAGAAAAAAACAACACATCTGCAAACTAGATTTGGCTAGTAAAATGCCCATTCTTGATCTCAGGTCTACAAAATAAATTTCTTAAGGAGAGTCTCTTAGCTTCGCTGATGAAGTGTAGACTTGTGCATATGTAGCATGGAGGACTTAATGTGCACGACAATAAGATGCAATGAACTGTCTTACCTGGGGTTTTGGTAAAGTAAGTTCTTGTCCCAGTTTTACTATTAAATTTACTTTGCTTATCCATGCCTCAGTTTCCCCATTTGTACTGGGATGCCTTCTGAAAAAGTTCTTCTCATGTGGGAGCTTCTGGAATTGCATAATGAACAACAACGTGTGTGAGGCTATTTTGGGGGACTAAACCAACTTCCCAGCATGGTAGGGAGAGTTAAGTGGCTCTGGTTCTGGTTTGAAGTTCATGGCCTTTTCTCCTTCCACTTTTCACTCCTAAGAGAGCAGCAGTGGTTCTTCCTCAAGCCATTGTTCTAATGACATCCTTTGCTGGGGAAGTTCAGGGATGACACTTCTTGGTCCTCAGATTTCTTGATTCTTGAAGGCGAGCAGGTTCACTTTCTTGAAAGTGGTACCGCAAGAAGACTTCAGCACTGGACTTGGTTAGACCTGGGTTTGAGCTGTGTGGCTCCGCCATTGTGAATGAGAAGTTCACCCTCACTTTCCTCCTGGGAATGCCTACCTCACAGGGATTGTGACAGGAAGTACCAACTGTTTCCAGGGTTAGCATAGCCCCTGGCAGTTAGCATCAAATGAATGTTAATTACCATTATCCTCTTTGTGACTTACCAAGGTACTTATTTAGAGATGCTGGATAGCCGTCTGCCCAGATATTTGTTAAAATTCGATCTTCTATCTCCTCTGTTTGCTTTGGCCTCCTTTCCTCTGTTATTTTAGAGATTCAGCCAGAGTTAATATTTCTACAAAATCCAGACAGGTTTGGACATGAAGATTCTAATCTAATCCAAATTTGTGGGCTCAGGAATTCTCCAGAGACATGTTGCTATGTACTTTGCAGGAGAATATTCACATACCAGGAAGAAAAAGATTCAAACTTTGAATATCTGAGTAGGCAATTAGGTAGCTTGATCTGTGCTAGTAATTTATTTTAAAATAATATGCTTAAGTTCCCTAAACATAGAGTAGATCAATAGATATCAGAGTCTGAGGCAAGTAATAAAAAAAGAGTAATAGATCTGATTTTTGTTCGCTATTTTGCTCACTGTGAATATTTTCAAATTTAAAATATAACTTGAATTCTTATTTATCTTCACGGATTCATTATTCACTATCCTTTAACTTCTTTATTAGAGCAAACATACCTCAGTTTCCCACTTAGAACCGCAGTGTTCTAAGGTATAGCCATTTAGTGTGTAATTTTTTTGATGTGTTTGATAATTTTTAATCAAATTCAAACAAGAATATGATTCCCTTCTCTTGTAGGCATGATTTTGTGGGTGGCAAAAATATGAACCAGGTATCCAAAAACCTAGTTCTAGTTTTAATCTGGGTGTACTTAATAATTTGATACATTGCTACTCAGAGATTCTTTTTCTTTGATTTTAAAATAGGTATAAGCACATTTATACTTTTTATTTATGTATTTATTTTGAGCAGGGGCAAGACTTGAATATCTAAGTCCTGCCTAAAATGTTACAATAAAATATTCACTTTTAATTACTAGGTTCTCTGTTGCAAATAATAAAATTCACTACAGCAACCTCAGTTGTATTCACTGGATTGTATTGGTTATTGCACAGAATATCTGGGAGTGCTACAGAATCAGGCTTGGAGGCTGCTTAGCTAGGCCCAACCCCCTAATTACTGCTCCAGGAGAGACCCTGCAGTCTTAGCCTGGCAAGGAGGCTGCCACTGGGACCACTACAACGTCTGCCTCTGCAAATACCCATCTCTGTAACCCTCATCAGAATTCTTCTGCTTAGCACTCATTCCACAAGGCTTGGGTGCATCTGAGGAGCCTGGCCCATTCCTGTGTCCAGCTGCAAAGGGATCTGGGAAAGTGAGTTCAGTCTCCTTCCTGGGAAAGTGAAATTCATAAATTTGAAAGTCTTCAAGCCTAAGAAGAATACTGGGAAAGTGCAGGGCAGTTAGATAGCAAATGTTTGCTGCAACGGGGTAGCTTTAACAGGCTCAGGCAGCATTTGTGGGTGTGCACACAAACACGAGGACGTGGGACTAAATGTACGCTTGGAGAACCACCTCCCTCTTCCCTGAAATCTCACTCACACTCACAGCCTCGCTCTCCCCTCCCTCTCCTGGGATAGAGGTTGGAAGCAAAAGTGTTTGTGAGAACTCAGGCGGAGATACTCTCTCCTAGTGTCCCCATGATTCATTTAAAGCCTTAGATTCCCCCATTTCCTTACTGTAATCTGGTAATAACGTGATGGCCCTGCCCCATGGGATGCTCTCTGGACTCATTAAGTCTGAAAAGGCTTGGGAAATGCATCTGGGAAGGCCTACAGCCAGCGGTTGTCATTATCACCAACTTACAGACAGTTCCCAGGCAGCAAGACATTTCCAAAGTCTACAGTCCTGGCCCTCACCCATCTCCTCATTTCCATATTACCTTGCCTGGCAAGATTCTCTGCTAGAACACAAAAACTCCACATCAGTGTCTTGTTTATCTCTTTTTTGTGGTTTACCAGGGCCCAGGGCCCCAGCACAAGGAGGTATGCTATGAGCAAAACAGTGAATTTCCTAGAACAGTGTCCTCTTGTGAACTGGACTAAGGTCAACACACTGAAGCTCTTCTCTTCCTTTCACTTCTGGGAGGGGTGTGCTGAGCTGAGAAGTAAGAACTTTGATTGGTATAGCAATTTGGTGTAGTTAATGTGGGCTTCACATGCTTGGTTAGGTTTGAAATTTATACATGTGTCTGTCTCATTGTGCGTGCGTGTGTACGTGCGTGCGTGTGTGTGTATGCGTGCACATGTGTAATTTCTCTGCTTTTATATTTATTTATTTATTGGTACCAAGGATTGAACCCAGGGATGGTCTATCACTGAGCTATAGTTCTTGTTAAGTTGCTGAGGCTGGTCTTGAACCTGCAATTCTCCTGCCTCAGCCTCCTGGTCTCCTGGGATCATAGGCTTGTGCCTCCATGCCCAGCTTCTCTGTTTTTATATTGTGAATTGATTGACACAGGGATGAGGACCCATATCTGTCTCCATCCTCTCCAACAAAGTCTCAAAAGAAGGCTGAAAATCTGTTAATGAAGGTTTTTTTGAAATAAATTCTGTTTTTACCCACTAATCTTCCTTTGCTCTTTTTTTCCTTCCTTCCTCCACCCCTCCCTCCCTTTCTTTCCTTCTGTTCCGTCCCTCTTGTCTGTCTCCTCTTTGTCTTTCAGCGCTTCATCCAAACCCTTTTCTTCCTCTTCAGTCTCTGGAGTGTGTGATTTTTCTCTTTGACTTTTTATGCTCACTGTTTATTTTGCTGTATTTAGAATCCAAGTCACTAGAATAAATGTATCATTTCTTTCTATATAGAAGTTGACTGTATTGTAGCTTTGAATATTTTGTAAAGTAACATATGAAACCAATTTTTCTAGCAAACTTAGCAGGGTCTACAGTATACAAGTTGTACACTGCACATAAGCCCCTGCTAAATGAGTGAATGGGGACAGAAATGTAGCCCATGCATCTCTGTCAAATCCATGTGCCCTGGGTCAGAGCTGAATATGTTGAAAGAAAAGGCATACTTTTATAATTTGGTGACTAATCATAACTCAGTCCTAACAACAAATTAAGCACATACAAACAGGCACTGCATAAATTATTTACCACGCCACATTACCTCAGGTCATTTAAATGTGCATACTTTTCAAAATGCACTGCCAACAGTGCACTTTCCAAAATTCCTATTAAGCCAGTTGATGGTCTCAAATCATGCTGTGTGAATCCATCCCATTCCATTTCTTCATAAATTAGTTGGGTTTTCTACATAAACAGCATAATAAGCAGTGATTATGTTCTGGGGTGACACTGTGATTGACTATGTCATCAGTGAAAGTGTTGGAATTGCCTACTGCAAAATGGGACCAAGAAAGGCTCTTTAGAACTACAAGATCACTTTTCTGATGAGGTAAAAAGGCAGGAGTTGGAAGGAAGTAGGAAGATGGACATGATGTCTCCTGGAGGTGCTCTCAGGTTCAGCTCTCAGGCACCTTCTTCATGAAGTCTCTTGGTTTTCTTCCTTGAGTTTTCAAAGCCCTCTGTTGACACCTTTCCTGTGATGCTCATTGTCTTGGAATCTGCATTTTTTTACACCTGACTGACCTCTCTTCTACCAAACTGCAGATGCCTTGAGCATGACCCCTGCTGCCCATCTCTTACATTGGTCACATCACCTAGCTAATGATCAGAACGTGACAAAAAGAAAGAATGACTACATTTTCCTAAGGGAGAGAAAGCTAAAGTAGAAGTGCAATGAAATATGGACTTAGGACATTTGATAAGGGTAGAAAAAACAAAAGAAGTCAGAAAGAAAGAGAAGAAGTACCCACGGCATGGAAAGAGCAGGCACAGAAGGAAACTGAGTTCAGGAAGGGAAGGGAGGCAGCCATCCACAGAGAGGCACTGAAGAGACTCTGCAAAGACAGGTCCTGATACCAAGGTCTTCCCTGCCAGGTGAGGAAACCGAGGCCAATTTGCAGGAGATAAATGGATGCAGGGAATGTGGCGGGCCCCGTGAGCCACGGTTTTCTCCATGTGACTATTTACCCACAAGGGTTGTTAATTGGTCAGCCAAGCCATCACTATTTCCCAAAGTTCAATGCAGGAAACAGAAACCACTCCAGGTATTTCAAGTTGGCAGGGCCAACACGGCAGAAGTCAGGAGGCTTCCACGGAGTTTAGGTTTCGAGGCCAAATTATCTATCTGTGGCATCCAGAGAACAGGCTGGTGCTGCTATTGCAATTACCACAGCTGCTGCCTCCACTGCCTTACCCCAAGGGGCTGGAAGCCGGAGGAGGCCAGTTCTTGCAATGCTCACACCTGCTGGAACTTGTTCACCCAACATGGCAGCCAGAGAGGACAGCCTCGCCTCATGTCTGCCTTCCAAATCTCAGACAAGGGCAGACCCACGGTCAAACCTGATTCTCACCTGAAGCTCTAGCTGCAAGGAGGCCTGCAAGGGTCACTGTCAGCTCCCCAACCTCTCCAGATAGAAAAAGGGTAAGACGGAGGTTCATAGCTCCCACCTGAGTGTGTACCATGGCTTCCAGTGGTCTGCTGAGGAGTGGGAGCCATGGCCACGTTCCTGTTCTCTCAGCAGGGGCTGTGTACACCCTGGGGGCTGCCACTAAGAATAGGCTTCCCCAGGAAGAGTTCCCTGTCTCCCTCCCCTGCTGCAAAATATATTGCACACCACTTTGCAATCCCCCAGCTCTTTTCTTGAGTATACTATTTATGAAATTACCTGGAGTTTTACTGTTTAGTGTATGTTGCTCCTATCCCTCAGATTAACCATTTTCCTAAATGTAAAAAGCTTGAAATTTAAATAGACTTTAGAAAGTACTCTATTATTATTGCTGTCGTCCCAATTTGTTGCTTTTCTAAGTTCTAACAATACTGTGGCTGCTCAATCTTTCCTTGATGCATAAATGAGTGGATTCATTTATTCACTTCAATGTTCTGTTAACAGGTAGTAAGTTTTTCCAGGGCCCATTCTCCAGCTCTATTAGTCTGTTCAGACTGCTAAAACAAAATGCCATAAACTAAATGGCTTATAAACAAAAGAAGTTTATTGCTCACAGTTCTGGAGGTGTGGGATTAGGGAGATAGCATGGTTGGGTTCTGGTGAGGGTCCTTTAGGTTGCAGTCTGCCATTTCCTCACTGTGTAGTCACATGATGGAAAGAAGGTAAGAGAGCTCTCAGGGGTCTCTTATAATACCACCAATCTCTTTCCCTCATGGGAAAGATCCACCCTCATGGCCTTATGATTTCCCAAAGCCTACTTCCTAATAGCATCACACTGGGGATTAGGATTTCCAACATGGAGATTTGAAGGGAATACAGACATTCGGTCCACAGCACCAACACCTCCTCCCGCCACACACACATACTCAAGAGTTTTTCCTGGTATCATTCCTTGTACCTTAGGGTGCATGGTTTGGGGAAAAGAAAAGTTAGCACCTGTTTACCAAAAAAAAAAAGTAGAAACATCTTTAATGAAATTAGAAGCTTAATATTCCCTGGGTAACCAAAAGGTTATCAAAACACACTGACTCCAAGGAGTGACTGAGTCTAAGTCACAGGGTAGGTATAAGGTTGGCTAATTCAGTAGAATCTGCACCCACACAACTATTGTCTTCTTCTGTGTTTGGGGATGTTGCTAAAGATTAGTGAGGGATTTATTGAGATAAATAGCTGTTCCCTTGTCCCATGTAACACCTGGATTTGGCTACTCATACTTCTCAGATTAGTTTATAACTAAGTTGCTACCAGACACTTTTATGTAAAACGATTTAACACTGAAAGCTATGTGAGCATCGTGAATATAGTATATTCTGGAGTTTCACTTTCACTGACATGGACACTCTTTTCATTAACTTGGTGTGTGACTGGCTAGGACAGACTTCCACAAGGTGAGGAAAGCAGAGAGACCTGGGGAGCAGGTTCAGCTTTCTGTTGGGGAGTCTTCTGTGATAATGGCCTTTGGTGCCAGGCCCTTTGCACAATAGCAACATGGGGTTTATTTCTTTACAGGGTCTTAAAGATATTTTCTTAGTGTGGTGGGGTACAATAATAGTACACTGGACACCTGAATTTGGAGGCAAAGTTCAAATAATTTGACTATTATCTCTCTAACTGGGGCATCCGATTTGCTGCTGTATTAGTTATTGCCAGGGGTGGGTACCTGCTGTGTTTGAGGGCTCTTGACATTGTATCCTGAGAACCAACAAGTATAAACCAAAAGTGAGTCTCTGGGGCAGGGGTATTGCCCTTGGGAAAGAGACAGTCTCCAAGTCAGACAGGAAGCTCTGTGGCCACGCTGAGGGCTCTCAGCAGAGAAGTGTAGCCAGGTTCGTGGGATGTTCCAGTCAACCAGCCCACTTTCTCGACCTCTCTCCTTCCTCCTGGCAATACACCACCCCCATTTTTCTTTGGAGTATAATGCAAATGCTCAAGAGAGGTTCAGTTGGCATCTTCATTTATTCTTGTTTTTGCCTCAGCTCTGAAGGTCCTCAGGGCCTTTCTGTATTGGGCATTCATCCCCTTGACTAAAAAGGAGCACAATTCCCTGAGAGCCATGTAAGACCAGTGCCAGAGACGCTAAGGCGTGCACAAGACAGAGAGAGGGCCCGTCCTCTGAGAACTCAGTCCCATGGCAACCCACCAGGATGCCCCTTCTCTGAGCTGGCTTCCTCTGGCAGAGCACATTCACTCAGCATTGCCCTGAATAATTCATCAGTTCTTGCAGAGAAACAAAAGGCAGAGTCATTTCGTCTCCTCCAGAACTGACTGTCCTACTCTTTGACCTCAGGAGATCTTCAAATTCACCACAACCATCCTTAACTTTCCAATGCACTTGGGGCAGGAAGGGGCCCCATCACCTTCCCCTTGGAGACTGGCTGTGTCCTGCTGAGCAGGTGTCTCTGGCTACTGGGTCCCCTGGGCTCTGTTTCATTCCTCTTCTCACTGGCTGGAGAAGGACAAGCAGTTTTCCAGGACTCCCACTTGTCCTTGACTTGTACCAGAAGTCAGGACAAAGTCCCATCTTAATCCTCAGGCCATACTTAACCTCCAACACAAAGGCCTTTCTCTCCTTAGCCACTGAACTTGAGCCTCTACCAGCAGGGCCCCACTGTCCTCAGCGGTTGGTAGATATTAGTAACCTCTGGCAATCAGAGGTAGAACACTCCCCCAGCAATCTCACTAACAATGGTGTGTTACCAAGAGAGTTGTCTTCAATCAAATTCTGCTAAAAGTACAAACATCTATTGGCAATCAGATGCAAAACTGTCACTTACAATCTGTTTTTTATTAAGCTTGGTTTCACCCTGCTTTGTCCTCAGGTGCTTGACAAGCATTTGCATATGAGAGCCACTGGAGGGGATAGGGAACTGGTCAGGCAAGATTGTGGAGAAAGAGACTGGGAGACACAACAGCTCTGGGGTATGGATTCCTGATTAGTAAACTTCAGATGCTCATTACCTACCCTGAGGGCTAAAGTTAAATTATGTACTCATGGAGGTTTGTGCTGAAATATTTTAAAGCAGATTATCATACAAACAGAATAACAGTCAAGTGACTAATCCCTGTACCTCTGTTTCCCCATTCTGAAACATGGCAGTAATACAGGTATCTATTTTACGGGAATATTGGGAGGATTTAATGAAATTATTAACATATAAGAAAATACCTAAATTAGAGCTAGGTGCACAGTAAGCACTCAATAAATTTGTTACCATCTTTCTCTGGACTTGCTCATTCCTAGCAACCTACAGCATTCCTCCTTAGACCTCACCTACCTTTCCATCCATTTATAGACTTTGCTGCTAAAATTCCTCAAAGACTGGACTTCACTGCATCCCTACTAAATCAACTCTACTCCCATTGTGCATGTGATACTGCATTGTCATCTTAATTTCTTGTTTAATTGCTCGAATATTTGTTAAATTCCTAACAAACATGCTGGCATCCTGGCTGGGTATTAGAAAGGGTTTCAAGAAACGTAGATGGTCTCTGATTTCCATTTCCATCTTCCAGCTTTACAGTGATGTAAAGTGATCTGCATTCTCTAGAATCCATGCTTTGAATTTTGAATTTTGTTCTTTTCCTGGGCTAGCAATATGGAGTTTTTAATGTGTGACTTTGATAAATTGAGGTTTTTTTTTAAAAATCATTTATTTATTTATTGTTTTTAGATATATATGACAGTAGGTGTATTTTAACATACATACATGGAGTATAACCTATTCCATTTTGGATCCTATTATTGTGGTTGTATATGATGTGGAGTTACGCTGGTCACATATTCATGTATGAGCATTGAAAACCACATCAATGTTTATAGCAGCTCAATTCAAAATAGCTAAACTATAGAACCAACCTACGTGCCCTTCAACAGATGAATAGATAAAGAAAATGTGGTTTATGCACACAATGGAATATTTCTCAGTCTTAAAAAAGAATGAAATGATGGCATTTGCTGGTAAATGGATGGAACTGGAGAATATCATGCTAATTAAAATAAGCCAGTCCCCAAAAACCAAAGGCTGAATGTTCTCTCTGATATGTGGATGCTAGCCCATAACAAGGAAAAGTAGGCAGGGGAAGAAGAGAAGTTCATCAGCTTAGACGAAGGGAAATGAAAGTAAGGGAAGGAGGATGGGACTAGAAAAGACAGTAGAATGAATCGGACATACCTTTCCTATGCTCATATATGATAGATTGAGTTTTAAACCAATGACAACAACAACAAAAACAACTAACTCTGTCTAACGATTTGACCTAGAATCT
Source organism: Marmota marmota marmota (assembly GCF_001458135.2). Classification (NCBI taxonomy): domain Eukaryota; kingdom Metazoa; phylum Chordata; class Mammalia; order Rodentia; family Sciuridae; genus Marmota; species Marmota marmota. The sequence goes on along the minus strand of NW_025999961.1, from coordinate 1,265,559 downwards.
GCCCTTGAGGTGGCTGCACAGACCACCACTTTGTATGCTCACTTGGAAGACCTCAGTTTTGCCCTCCAAATCCTTACGGTACTGTCGTGACCATGACTCTTGTTTCTCTGACAAGACCAAGAGCCCATGTGGGACACAGTGTGTCACCTCTTTCTATTGTCCCCCCTCCCCTGGGTGGGATGGGTGCACAGCAGATGGTTCTTTCCTCGACCTCCTGTGTGATTTTGGACAGGTCTCATTATCCCTCTAGCTCCTGGCATCCGAGAAGGAGAGGTTGGGCCATCCTGGTAGAAAGAAGGACACACATCTGTCTGGTCACTGCTCCTGTGTGAGGGGCACATCCTGTGGTGCCCTACTAATGCCACCAATGGAATGGCACATGCACCAGGGAGTGCCACATCTCCTTTTAGATGTACCCCACTTCTATGTTCCTTCAGGGTCTGGAAGGCCCACAGGAGTGGTCCATGGACACAAAGAAGGTCATTTCCATCACAGCAGATTGGGGGCCCAGTTGGAATCCAGGAGATGAGGCAAGCTGTTCCCGACTATTCCCAGGTGGTTGCTTTTCAGCCCACACTGAGTCTACTGCAAGCCCAGCTGCCTTGCTTGGCTGCTGCAGTGTCACTTGCTCCTGTCCCAGAGTGACCTGCTCCTGGCTGAAGCCAGGGAAGCCTGACATTCCTTCGGAAGAAGCACAACACAAATAGGAACACAATGCCCCTGCAGCATTGTCTTCTGTGTTTCCATGCCCAAAGGTCCCTCCTCCCTCAAGCAAGTAGAGATGGGAGTCATGGATAACCCCTGACCTCTGAACTTGCAGTGAGGTAACAGAGGAGGGTTTCATGGCTGTATCAATCAGCAAAGGGACCTGGGCAATGTGGTGTGGCATAGTCTTCATCTGATAGTGCCTCAAGTTCTGTGTGATCTTGGGCAATTTCTCAGCTGTCTTTCTCTCTCTGGAAAGTTTATTTTGAAACCCAAGATCTGAGGCAGCAGTTCTTAACATTCTCAGCATCCTGTTATACGTTTAAAAATTATTACCAACCGCAAAGAGCTCTTATGGTATCTACTGGTTTATATTTAGAGTAGCCCCTGTTCCTTATATACACTTTGACTTTTTGTGATTTTAGTTACCTGTTGGTCCAGAAGTATCAGTTCAAAAATTCTAGAAAAATAATTCATATGTCTTAAATAGCTTTTTTTATAGTATATCATTATATTTGTTCTCTTTATTATTATTATTGCTTATCTCTTACTCTACTATATTAATCAGCTGTCTATCACTGTTGCAAAATACCTAAGAAAAACAACTTACAAGAAGAAAGGTTTATTTTAACTCATGGTTTTAAAGGTTTCAGTCCATGGTCAGACGGTAGTTCTACTGTTTTTAGGCCTGCAGGGAGGCCATCACATCATGGTAGAAGGGTAGAAGAAAGCTGCTCACCTCATGACAGCCATGAAGGAAAAAGAGTAGGAGCAAGAGAGAGGGAGAAGATTCAGTCCCTAACAGCACACCGCCAAGGACCCATTCACACCCTTCAGCTAGGACCCACCTTCTGTATTTCCCACCACCATCCAACAGTCCTTTCAGCTACGAATCCATCAATGGATCAATCCACTGATGAGGTCAGAAACCTCATGATCCAATCATTTCTCAAAAATCCCCACCTTGGAACCCTGTTGCATCAAGGACCAAGCTTTCAACACAGAATCTTCTGGGGGCCCTTCCCTCTCCAAGTCATAACATAAGCGTAATTTACAAATTAAATTTTACCATGTCTATGTATGTATAGGAAAAAACATAATATATATATGGGGTTTGGTACTATCCACAGTTTCAGGAATCCATTGAGCAGTGGCCTTGGAAAATACCCCTGAGGATAAAGGGGAAACTCATATACTGATATTTATTGTAGTAGAAATTGAAATTGAGAATCTTTGTAATACAAGAACATCCAAAGACAATTTCTATTTGTCATCTGCTGTAATTTGGATCTGGATTGTCATACAAATACTTGTGTATTAAAGCCTTGGTCCTCAGCTTGGCACTGTTGGAAGGTGATGAAAACCTTTAAGAGGTGGGCCTAGTGGGAGGTGATTGTGCCCTCAAAGATGATTGTGCAATGCCAGTCTCTCTCTTTAGCTCCATCAAGAGCTCCTTCCAGGATGTATTGTGCCACCCAAAAGCAACAAGGCCAACTGACCATGAACTGAAATCTTTGAAACCATGAGCCAAAATTGATTTTCTTCTCTTTAAGTTACCTCAGGTATTTTGTTATAGAAACAAAAAGCTGACTAACAATCATCAAAGCAAAGATGTCTGGCACAGAACCTCTGGAATATTCAGGAGAGAGAATAATTATGAAAATTCATCTTAGTATTATTGTGGAAATACTTTTTTTTTAATATTTATTTTTTAGTTTTCGGCGGACACAACATCTTTGTGGATCCCTTCATTTCCATGAGTCCTATTTTTTGTTGTCGACAGGGTGCCTCAGAAGGCCTCAGATCACCCTCCTACCTGCCTTGCTCTTGCCAGGCCAGTCCCAGACTCAATAAAGTACAAACTGTTCTTGTAAAAACTGGGCACAACACAGAAAATAACTTCTGGAGCAGCCAGGAAATGGACATCTGAAGGCCTGGCTTTTCCTTAGGCCATGAGAACCCAGTGTACCTTTTGCCCAAAAGAGTTTGCTGGCAAACGTCCCGTGCAAGAGGCCAGACCATGGGGAGCTACAGTAGAGGATGAAGTGGACTGAGCAGGCAGCACTAGCTGATGGCCAATGAGGTCAAGCAGAGGGGAGAGCAGTCTCCACCAATGGTGGTGTGGAAGCATTTGTGCCGGGGAACCTGAGGCACGGAGAAACTGAATTCTGTGTTCAGAGTCTCCTAGGATCCTAGACAATGAAATAGGGCATTAGGATGGTCTGCACACCCCACACATTCTAACATGAATTTTTATAACACTACATGTTTTAATCTAAATGGCAGCTTTTCCAAGACTGTAGCATTCCAGGAGGTGTGATTAAGTGTATTATTGCCCTTTCCCTCCACCATTAGCTCTCTTGTAGGATGAACTTCAGGGTACAATACAGAGTTAAGAATACCGTTTAGCTCACTATGACATCAGTTTGAGTGAGTTCTGTGTAGAATGAAGTATTTTTACTCAGTCAGCATCCATCTACTTCATATTCTCTTGGAAAGCCAGATGATACACCCTGACATTTCTGGCCAGAGACAGCTAAGAGATTGCAAAGCCCCTACTGCAGGTGAAATTGCAGCGGGGACTGGCACCCCCTTCCCTTCCCGAGTCTCATCTTCTACTTCCTATGGCACAGAGCTACAAAACGCTTTGTTCTGGGACCTCGTACACTTATGGAAAAATTATGCATCTCCCTCACAAACTTTTAAATCAGCATATATAATTTTTACTACAAGTTGAAATAATTAAATGGGATATAGCTTCTGGAACACTGACTTACTCAGTTAAATGCATTAAAAACTACCTTTATCTATTTAAAAAGCACATAAATAAGCTATTTTTTAAAAAGTACTAATAACTTTGTTTATTTTCATGTGGTCCTGAGGATCAAACCCAGTGCCTCACATGTGCGAGGCAAGTGCTCTACCACTGAGCCACAACCCCAGCCCACAAGCTCTTTTTTAACAACCAGAATATTTCCATCATCTTTTGTTCTTCTCAAACTCATATTCTCCATTACTACAGAATTTTATCTTAGTATGATATCCTTTAAACTTGCTAATTTTTTATGGGTCACTATATTACAATTGTAGGCAGCAAAATATGTACTCAAGTGAAGCATTACATATTTTATTTCTCTGAATGGCATATTTATTATGAGTATTATTAATACAAAATTTTAAAAGTTAAAATTTTCTATCACCATAAGATTTTACATGTTGATAAATATTTTATATTGATGCATTAAAATTAATACCAGTACAAAACTGGGTGAAATAAAATATTACAAAAAATTTAAATAATCATTAAACACAATGAAGGAAACTAGCTTTTTAAAAAATATTAGTTGATATATGATGGATAAATATTGCTTACTTCTAGAATAAGACAACAGTTTATGAAAATTATCAGAAAAAAAAAGCAGAGAAACTATTGGGCCAGTAACTCTGAAAAAAAAATACAAACTGTACCCAAATTTTAAAATGAATATAGATTTACAATAAATAACAATCTTTTGGTAAAAGTTCAAAGAAATTTGCCCAAGAGTTTGATTAAATGTTTAAGAAAATACTCCCAGACACCTTGCTTTAATTTGAGAATATTATCTTAATCTTAACCTCTTCCTATTTGAAATCAATACGAAATACGTACTTGAGAACAGGCATCGATATTCTAGGTACCCTTTATTTGGCTGGAGGATTCACCTCTGGGAGCCTTTCCTTTTGAAAGTGCTGCCAGGGTCATTGCAAAAGGGGAGGTGGCAAACAAAGAGTAGCATGACACCTGTGTTAGTCAGCGTTTCATCACTGTGGCCAAAATGCCTGATAAGAGCAACTTGGAGGAGGAAAAGTTTATTTTGGCTCACCGTTTCAGAGGTCTTGGTCCATGGTCTGCTGGCACCTAGGCAGAAACGTCGTGGTAGAAAGGCATAGCAGCTCATGGCAGCCAGGGGCAAGATGTCATCACCAAGGGCACATCCCCAGTGACCTGCCTCCTATTTGCCTAAAGTTACCAACTAGTAGTCCATTTAACTTATTAATCCTTTATATTGGTTAATCCGCTGGTGAGGTTCCAACTCTCATCACTGCCTAAAAGCCCCACCTGTGAACCTTGATGAATTGGGGATCATGCTTGCAAAACATGAGATTTTCAGGGGATATTTTTCGACCTCATCTCCCTGCACAGATTCTTTCCAAGCATTTTTAGGCAGAGGGGCCTCCTCCATCGTCAGAGAAGAGGAACACCCAAGCACTTGGATCTCCTTTGATTACCTTGACTCAGAAATCTTGGGGTTCCTCCTTCTTCAAGCCTCAGCCTGACAACTCATGAAGTGTCAAGAACTTTGTGGAAATGGAGCCAGCTGCTCCATTTGAATGAGTAATCTGTTGAATAATTCTGTAGCTATAAAAGAATGTAGTCATTTATAATTTTATCAAGTTGTGTTTTATAACCTGCTTAATAAGGCTATTAGCTATATTACAGCATGTTATGCTTAACAAAATCTTTAATGACTTCTGTGGACTAAGCAGACAGGTATTGAGTGTGATGTCAGTATTATTATTCTCATTTTACACACAAAAAATTCACAGCCTATGGACTGGAAAGGAGATCCTGGGGCAAAGTCAAGGGCTGCTTTTGGCCACTTTTAGATTACCTGTTTGTGATGGATCAACCCAGAGCATGGTTGTTTTTTGGTTTTTGTTTTTTTCCTGCTAATGGAGTTTCTACCACTTTAAAACAGTTAAAGGGATAATTAAAGGGTTCTATACTAAATTTGTGTTGTGTTTCTTACCTGCAAATCTAAAAACTTTTTAAAAACAGAATCCTAGTCTATCTGATTCATCTTTAATCCACCAAAGTATTGACATTGTACTTTATAGGCAGGAGGGACTTGACATATATTACACATTTGTCAATAAATGAGTAAATAATCTTGATTATTGGGTATCATTCCCCAATTTTCCAGATGCTTAACATGTTCTGAATATAAAATGTAAACCACATATAACAATTTTCAGAAATACATGATTTGATAACTCTGGGTTATTTATAAAGCAAATCTTATCAGATCTCAAGTGCTCTTCTCCTAGTGCCATACTGTTTGTTTAGCAGCTCAAAGAACACAATCTGATGGTGTAAACAAACACTTGGTGCTTTCTCAGGCAAATTACATTCACTGAATTTTTAAACCATGGATTCCCAACCACAGGATATCTTGGAGTATCAGAGATTACTAAATTAAGAGAATATGGGAAGCTAGATTGGTAGGGAATGTTGACCACTGGCAAATGTAAGGCACTATGCCTTTTTTTAATAAATTTGAAATCTGCTGGGGTCAATTAAAAGTACAGCAAGATAACTAACCAGACCCATCTTGTTGTGTAGTTTAGATGAGCACTTCGTCTGGTCTGTGAGAAAGGATTACAGAAGGCATTGAGATCTGAACTGGGCCTTGAAAAACATTAGAATTTGGGAAGGAATGGGAAATCCTACTAGAAAAGGTTGGTGCTAGGCCCCCAGAAAGGTGTTCGGGATCGGTGAAGGTTCTCCTACTGTAGCACACCTGTCCCTTGTCCCTGCGTGAGTCCTGGCTCTCCTCTCACATCTGCTCACATCTCACAACTGCACCATCTTTTCCTTCTCTTTCTGGTACTAATGGAAGATGGAGATGCGCTCTCTGTGGCAGAGGCTGCTGGCCAACACGATAGCTGTTCTGTTCTTTCTTGAAAGTGTTGGCCACTGGGATATAAACAGAAGTGGTGAGAACCTTCTGTAAAATGTCTTTGAAGGAAACAGACTGATCCCACCCCCATGCACTTCTCCTGCCTGCTGACCGGAATGTGGATCTGGGATCAGAGCTGTTGGATAATAGAGCTCTGAGATTTACAAAGCCAAGGAGTCATCGGCAGCTGGGAATGCCTGGGCAGAGCTAGAACATCCCCAGACTTCTTTTATGTGAGAAAGATAAAGCCACTGTTAATTATTTTATTGTTTAGATGTGGTTTTTTTTTCCTCTTCTAAATCTGCAACTAATGCTTGTTTTAAACTCTAGGCCTAGAGTTGACTTCATGCAAGAAATATTAGTTTGGGTAAATTAACAAAATGAAAAGTGATTATGCTATTTAGAAATGGAATAAATGCAAATAAAATCCATGACATGTTATTTGTCTGTCAAATTCTAAAAAAGAAAGAAAAAGTGATAAAATGCAAAGGTGAATAAGGCTTCAGGAAAACAGGTAGGCTGATGGCAGTGTTATAAATTGATACACATCCTGTAGAAAAACCAATTAACTCACTTGCCTCAAATATATTTCTATATTAATATCAATAATCTAATTCACATAAGATTATTAAATATATTATAATTAATGACCTCAAGGTAAAAAAAAATGTAAATATTATGATAATAGAGTTAAATAGCAGAAAATCAAAGCTGTCTATATGTAGTACTACAGAAGAATGGTAAATGATGGCATATTAAATTGATGGAGAATTGTGTAGACATTTAAAAATATATATGACAAATACTGTGAAATAACTTGCAAAGATACTTATAAAATAATGTTGATCTAAGAAAAATGCTAAAGAAACTGAATAGACATTGGAGTAGTAGCTGTCAAACTTCAGCTATTTGCTCAACCTCATCTTTAATCCTATTTGACCCAGTCACCTAGCACCCAGACAGAACTAAGCATTCCAGATCTGTTCTTAGTCCCTTGGTAACAATCTTAAGGTGTTCCACAGCCAGACATACCCAAGCTGACAGAGGCCAGTTACCAAAAAAAAGTATACATGTGGCTTGGGAGCATGTGTTGAGCTTAAGTCAAAATAATAGAAGATCCACATTTTCAAGAGAGTCTTATTGAAAACAAGAACAAGAACAAATACCTATCAGCTTGGAGATAAAAGGTCTGATATTTTACAAAGGCAAAATAGCCTTTGGGTACCCAATTTTTTTTGAGTGAGAAGCAGGCTCAGAAAGCTAACATGAACTATTTCTTACTGAAAAGGAAGGCTGTCTCAGGCAACCTCAGATTGCAAAATCAAGAGAAAGTGGGTTGGGGAGCTATCCAGGGAGCAGAAGAATTATATCCTGCTCTCATAGTAGGGTAGCTGGCCATGTGCTCAGCAGAATTCCAGAACTCTCATGAAGTGTTGATTGCTGACTGTGTCTTCCTTTAATTCCCTTTTAAAATGGAAATATTTACCACTATTCTCCTGTTCCTAACTCACCACTGTTTCTTCATTGTATGCCGAGCCTATAACTTGTCTATTTTGTTCACATGTCTGAATCCAGAGAAGTCACAACCAAGAGCATGGAGGCTCATCCTCATTTGGACTTGATAAAAATGACAGGTCATGGACATTGAGCCTAATGCTATAATTGAGTGCAACTAGTGGGAGTCCTGGAGGGAAGGAGTTTATTTTCCATGTGAAAGGGCCATAAATAATTGGAATTAAAGGGAAGGCTTTGGACTATTTTTGTAGCAGTGGTCACTAGTGATTGGTGCCTCCAGGTAGACACTTCCCACACTGGCCCTGGGCTTGGCCATGTCATTGACTTTGGCCAGTGGAGCATCAGCAGATGTGACGCAAGCAGAAGCCAAAAAAAAAAAACCTTATTCATTGGGCTTGCCCTTTCTTCTGCCACAAAAGGATGAGGACGTTGGACCATATGGAGAAAGGCCCCAATCTATCCCAGCTCTACCAGCTGAATTCTCAAAGATGCAAGTAAATCACATTATAGCTGTTTGCCCAACCAGCCCAGATTAGAAAAAACACACAAATTATCCTGTAGACTCATTTTGATGTATTTGTTAGTATCTTTAGGTGCTAACTAATATAGGGAGACTCAAAGTGCAATATATTAAGCAGATAAACGTTAAGGGAGGTAACATTGTGATGGAGAAACCTCTGGGAAGAGTAGACCCAGGTGTGTGGGCAGTTTCCCAAGAAAAATTAAAGGAGTTTACAGAGGGAGACCATACTATGGTCAATGGGGAGCCAGAAAGGAGAAAGTCCAATAGGAAAGTTGAAGATAGAAATTGAACCATAAACAGTAAATGTGGAAGTTTGTGGGATTAAGAGGTCAAGTGGTGAGATTGTGAGAAACAGAAAGTACAGTGGTCCATTTTTGGAATACGGTATTTAGTCTTAAATATAAAACTGGGATTTAAGAAAGGCAGATGGAGGGGAAATAGAGCAAAATGGAAAGTAACAAGCAGTTAACTCACAACAGCACCAAAGTCCATGTACCTGAACAACCCCTTGACAATCAGGAGATGGGGTAAATGGTCGACCTAACCTAAAGAGATAGAAATCTCTGTTAGAAAACAGTAACATAGGTAAAGAAGTAAGAGCTGCGTCATTTATCTTTTGATGTCCAAATACATTAAACTAAAGAAGACTTTCCTGCCAAGAGAACAAAGGGAGGTGGGAACAACTAAAGGTGTATTTCTTTAAGTAACACAATAGGAGACAGTAAAACCCAGGCCATCAGGAAAGATGATGTACCCCACAGTACTCAGCCAAAGAGGAACTCGGGAAGGGACCTGCATACTAGGGGATAAAAATGCAGATTATAACCATTGTGAGTGTGACTGGCAACCAGGCACCAGATCTTACAAGTTTGTCATTAAAGTCTCTCTTTGACTTTACTTTACATCTCTGAGCCCATTCTTTTGGTTTGGGTAGGTGAGTGTGTTTCTCATAGGATGAATGAATGGGTTAAGAGAAGCAATTCAGAAAAAAAGAGAAAGCCATGGGTCTTTTTATTTTTATTTTTAGTTAAGTGGTTAACAGGCAATTACTTGGTATGTAGTAGAAATATTAAATCAGAATAGATGATGGTGTGATTCTGGAGTCTATGTTGTTCACAAGTTCCTCCGCTAATATTAATGTCTACTTTCTTTGCAGTTACCAACTCTATACAACATTAAGGGGTGTTGAAATGGATAAATTTTGTCAAATCATCAAAGTTTCTGTTATACTCTTTTCCCAAAGCAATGTGTGCTCAATCGTCTTCAATATAACCAAGGAAGATCTGTGATTCTAAACCTAGATGCATGTTAGTCATCTTGGAAATCTTAAAAGAAAAGCAATTCAAAGAAACTAGATCCAAGTCTCTGGGAGTAGGGTCTAGGCATTTTGAAAGCTCTCCAGGTTATTGAATTATGGAGTGAGGTAAGATTCTGGAAGAGATGACACAACCCCTACACCAAGAACCCATCAGGTTTCTGAGAAATAAGAAACAAATGCATAAACTCCGTGCATGTCCTCATTTTCATATATTTAGTGATTGATCTAAACTGCTATTAACCTCAAACATAGTATTAGGACTCGGTGACTAATGGCTATTTCTGAGTCAAAAATGAAATATCACTTATTTTCATGATGTAATAAAAGTTAAGAGAACATTAACTCAGACCCCATGAATCAGCGAGAATGATTGTTTGAACAGAGCCTGAAGTCATTTATCTGTGGAAATATATTTTACTTTGGTGGTCACACAGATTTCAAGATTTTTGGTAGAAAAGTTTACACTATAATAAAGGAAGAAAGGGAGGGAGGAAGGGAGGGAAAGAGGAAGGAAGGGGAAAAAAGGGAGAGAGAGAAGGTGGAAGGGGAGAGAGGAAGGAAGGAAGTTAGTTCTCATAGTTAGATTAGTAATGCGAGCCTGATGTTGGAGACAAGGAATAGTGGGGAGTTGTGACAAGTTAGATTGGGGTGGGGAAGATCTTTGTGCCAGGCAAACATTTAAAAAAATTAAAGGCTAATTTAACCCACAGGTTGTCAGTTCATGAATCTCTAAATCATAATAGATACCATTATAATACAGAATAAACATGTGCAAAAAATTACAATAGGCCAGGAAGGGTTTTAAAGAATGGATGTCCATGGAAACATTTTGAAGGCTAAAGTTTTTGAACATCTATTAATTTAATTTTTAATTTTTAAGAAACGTTATTTTGCAATGATTTCACATACAAACTTAATACAGAAGTAGCTAAAGATTTCCTCTGTGCTCTTCAGTAAGATTCTCCAGATGTTAACATTAAATAGGACTCCATATAATGAAGAACATTGGGATACAATACTATTATCTAATCTATTGGCTTTGTTCAATAAATTCAATTCAATTCAATTCAATTGTCCTACTATATTCTTTTTTTTGCTTTAGGACCTAATCCAGGGTCACAATTTGCATTTGGTTGTTATGTCTCTGTAGTTTCCTTTAGTCTGTAATGTTATTTGTTTGTCATTCATGACCTTGGCATTTTCAAAGAGTTTTGGTCAGTTATTTTGTAGAAGGGCCCTCAATTTGGGTTTGTCTGATGTTTGCTCATGATTTAAATTCAGGTTATACATTTTCGGAACAAATACCACAAAGTGATGCTGTATTCTTCATAGAGCATCATAACCAAAGACATAAGATGATGATGTGGACCAATATAGTTACGGAAACTTTGATCACTAGATTAGGTTGGTGCCTTCCGTGTTTCTCTATAGTAATGTTATTGGTTTTCCTTCTTAATTAATATGTAACTTATGGGTAAATATTGAAGAGTATGTGTTTCTCTTCATATTTTTGTCCACTAATTTTTGATTTTACTAATGAACCTTGCAAGAAACTGGGTTTTAAAAATATATTTATTAGTTGGAATTCTACTGTATTTTCATCTCTTCTGTTTATTTCATTTATTTGGTTATTTATTTATTTTGCTTATTTCATAGATTCTTATTTTACTCAGTGGATTATAATTCATTGCTAGCATTATTTGTTTTGTTGCTCAAATTGTCCTAGTTGGGACTCTTTGGAGTCCTTGAAGTATGTTCCTGTGTCCTTTTGACATATCCACATCATTTTTTTTTTTTGGTTTTGAATACTTTTTTATTTCTGCCATTATGAGACATGATGCCCATCTGTATTTTCCCTATCTCAGACCTAGAACTAGTCATTTCTCCAAGGAACCCTAGCAACTTTTATTGGAAATTGGTGTTCAGAACCAAGATCTGGGAAATTCAGGTGTTCATTGGTAATGGATGCCATTGCTGCTATACTCTCTGCAGACAGACCTGGGTAACACGTGAGCAGACACACATCTACATCTGTTTCCACACATGTCTATAAATTAAAATCATGAGTTCATGTTTAGACTTCTAACTATAATCCAGTATCACAGAGTTCTTTTGCTGATTTTTTGAAACCTGGCTTTCATTTACCATAACATATTAACTTATTTACTCAGTCTTACAAACACAATAAAGTGGTTTTAGACAGTCTATTCTTATGACTTCTCATCAATTATATACATTATCTATTCATATTGTATTTTCAAAAATGTTCATACCTGCACAAAGTATACCCGCTCTAGCCTCCAAAATAGACAAGCCAAGTATTGTCTACTTACTGTGTTCTTATTTAAGTCTTGTTAGAGCTCTTCATGGCTCAGCGAACATGACTAAAGCAAATTTATCAATCACCAACACATTCAACCTACAGTAGAAGAGAAAGAACTGGGTTAGCGGCAGTAAAAAGAATTCCAATTGTGAACACACATGGTAAAAGACACACATGCACATGCATGTGCACACAGAAGTTCGTTGGACATTAATACATATAAGGCACAGTTCCCTTGGGATGGGTTCATGACTTGGGAAAGAGAACATGACTTAAACAGTCGCATTAGGGCAAATCCTAAGACTCCAACTTGAAACTACTGATATTGAGGTATTCTTTCTTTCTCTCAGAGTCATGATCTGATAACATTCTCACAGTGGAGAGGTGTCTTAATCAATCTTGCAACTGTAGGTGTTCTTCTCTGAGAGACTCTTCTTCATTCATTGACTTCTGTAGCCATATCTAGAGAAGTTTCCCTTTCCATGGGCTACATAAGGGCAGCATCCCCTTTCTCCTGAGTGTGACTTCAAAGAACCTGAAATTGTTTAGGGCTTGAGCAGGCATAGACTATGGTTGCCCAGGATTGATCTTTCACAAACTTAGTTATATGAATATTTGAATAATCACTATTATGGGCTAGGAACCATAGACAAACAGCCTGTATCCAGTTCTTGTATTTCAGTCTAAAAATTTCTATTGCCTAACAACAGGCATCTGTTATATTACCATTCCCTGAAGGCCTTAGTGTAATGGTAACTACTTTTGTCTTAGCCTCTGTTTCTGGAAATTTCCTTACAACAACTTGGAATATTATGATTTTTTTCCTTGCTATCATGCTCCAATCACATTGCACTAGTTTGTTTTTTCAGGTAGAAACTGTTTAGAAGAAAGTATGTGGGAGTAAACTGAGGGGTTAAGCTTGTCTTTTATCCCAATCTTACCTCTCATATTTACTTGTACAAATTTTATCTTGGAATAAAGTATTTGGTCTTTGGAGACTTCTAGAGTCTAGTCATTTTGGATTGCGGTCCATACCCAGAGAGGTTTTCCTATGCAAAGTTCTACTTCCTTTCTTTTCTACTTCTGGATGGGCCACTTCACCTTAACTTTGTTTATGGTAGGACCTAACTACTTGTAATCTCAAATCCTGGATTTTTCCTACCATTTTCCTGTTTCTTGTGGGCATATGGCCTGAGCCCCAACAAGTCACTTCTCTTCACCTAGTTACCTCTGTTCAGACAAGTCCACACTTTAAGGTTTGTAGCCTATTGTACTACAAACAATTGACTATTTGTAGGGGATGGGAAGGACAGTGGAATGAGACAGATATTATTACCCTATATACATGTATGATTACACTACTGGTGTAATTCTGTACCATGTACAGCCAGAGGAAGGAGAAGTTGTGCTCCATTGTATCAAAATGCATTCTACTGTCATGTAAAACTAATTAGAGCAATTTTAAAAAAATTAAAAAATACGAATAATGATGTATCTGAAAATAATCTATATCTGAAATTATCTTACTTTATGCCTCTCTTTGTAGAATCTGAAATTCCATGAAAACAGGAACATTATCTGTGTTATTCATTTCACTTGTGGTTCAATGCCTGATATTCAATAAATATTTGCTTAATGAATGAGTGAATGAATTCACAATGTATATCCTGAATCTCTGAAACTAAACCATCAAGGCATGAATATTTCATTTGAGATGTTTGGACTTAAAACTTTGCAGCTGGCAGGTGGCTAGCCAAAACCTGGTCTCAGTCTTGCTGAGTCCACATCTCATGCATTTCCAACTATTCCAAGCTGCTGTAGTGGGTTAGAGTAAGCCCTCAGAATTTTAGCACAGCTGTGTTCAGAATACATGTAATAAATACATGAAACATTCTGACAGCTAGTATCCAAATAGTAATTTAGATGATTAACAAGAGTCTAAAACTGGCATGAAATGATACTTGCTTTTCTAATCTGGAGCTATCAACATGCTCTGAGTTAAAATCACATCCTGCCTAATAGTAGGCAAAAGAATGAGGGAAAAACATTAACTGATTGTTTACCAGGAGCTAGATATTTCATTCATTCACTCATATGCTTATTTACATCTTTTCATTTGTATCTATTCATTAAATACTCATTGAGTACTTTATCTTGACAGGCATCATGCTAGAGGCTAGGTATGCAGCATTTAGCACAAGCTAGGGAGACACAGTAGTGCATCAGTTAAGATAAAGAACTATGGATTCAGAAATACCTGGGTTCAAATCCTGGGTTTGCTATTGCCTATGAGATCATCTTATTTTCTTCATTTCATGGAATTGTTCTTTATCTGACATTCTGTTGTTTTGTGAGGCCTAACTGGGAAAATCCATCATTGTAATTGCCATATCTAGTACAGTGCCTGACATATAATAGTTCCTTGATTTGATGTCACTTGTATTACCAGCGGTCTTTATCCTTAAGTTGCTTACAATAAAGCAGAGAAAGCAAATTTAAGTATTAACATGTAATTTTTCCAAAAATGCTCTGAGATAAGTGTTATACCTTCCGTTTTACAAGCAAGGAAATTGAGAATTTAACAGTTAATTTAAGGCCTCAATTAATGAGCAAATGAGCCAGAATTTAAAATCTCAGGATATCATGTCCAAGGGGCTGATGCTCTTGCCAAATGTCTGGATGAGAAATTGAAAGAAAGGGGTTCTAGTCATGATTTTAGACTCATGTAAGAGCTCCAGAGAGCTTTTTGAGAACACCAAATACCAGGATTCTATCCTAACTTACTTAAATCAAAACTATATGGGTCTTGGGTATTTTCAAAATCTCCCAAAACAGTCTAATGCCATGGGGATTGAAAGCCACTGCTCAAGACTCTCCCTGCCTCGGCAGTCCTATCCTTCCATGGATGGCAACAATTGTCCAATGAGACCACTGCTGGTAGAAGCAGGCACATCCTAAGACTTTCCTCTCCTGGTGCCCTGCGGTCACCACTGGGTACTTGAGATGGATAGCCAGTGTAGTTTCCCTTTGCTAAAAGCCACTTGTGTGGGGTTACAAGATGCATCAGAGTCTCCCCATGGCATGCCCAGAGCTACTCGTGTGCTTATGGAGGACAGTGGTGGGAATCCAGTCTCCTCATCAATGTTGGGTTAATGGATCAACA
The DNA here is from genome assembly GCF_001458135.2 of Marmota marmota marmota. NCBI lineage: Eukaryota > Metazoa > Chordata > Mammalia > Rodentia > Sciuridae > Marmota > Marmota marmota. The sequence goes on along the minus strand of NW_025999961.1, from coordinate 1,250,292 downwards.
GCATCCTTCACACATGAAGGAAGGAGCAGCTTGGGAAATGTCCCAAACAAATGCAGCTGTTCTTTGTTTCTAGAGAGGATGCCAATAACATTTTGTTCCTTGGGGTTCTCAAGAATGAAAGTGCGTGCATCACCAGAAGAACAAACAAACCCATAGGAATAATTATCATATTAACCAATATGTCATATTGACACTTATTTAAGCTCATCAAGGAATAACATATAATCTGGTCTGTACTCTCAGATTTTATGTTGAGATATTTAACAAAAGGGAGAAGAATAGTTCATCAGTCTGGGCATGCCTTCTGGGACTTTTCAATCACTCAGAGGTCAAAGTTTCTGCAGTTCCTTAAATCATTTCAGGAACTCATCCCAGAGACCAGTTAACATAAATCTATACAGCCTACTTTCTGGTAGAAATTCTGTGTGATACTTCATCGTCATCATCTCCATTCTATGGACTTGGAAACTGAGGCTTGAATCAGAACTATATGGGTCTTGGGTATATGGGTTAATTCATTTGCTCCAGGACTAGAACATAGTCTGTACTCTACCATACGTCTCTGGAATCCAAATTCTTGATTCATTTGGGTCAGGAGGAATTATGCTCCTCTGGCACAGCACAGGCTGGAAACCAACCAACCAAGTAGAAGGAGAGACATTGCAATAAAGTCACTGGTCTTGGATTCCGATGATTTGTTGCCAGTATGTTGTGACCTCAACTGCTTCACCAGCCTCTCTGGGATTCAAGAACGTGCCTAAGGCCCACTGGTAGGATGGAGACTCTGGATAGACCACCTCTTTTTGCTTGCCTCCTTCCCTCAGCCTCAAGCAGTAGCCTTTATGTCCCCAGGGCTTGGGTACAAGCCCAAGGCCCCAACAACATTCAGGTAGAGACTGAATAAGGAAAGTGTCAGCAGTGAGAGACAATTGAGAAAGAGCCACCTAATACAGGGATGGATTTGAGAATTCTCTAAACTAGTCAATGGTCATGTAATGCAAACCACATGCATAATTTTAAACATTTGATAATTTTAATAATATATTTTAATCAGCCTAACATATCCATAATATAAAAAATAGTTACAAGATAGTTCATATTTGAGGGGGTGCTAAGTCTTCAAGATCTGGTGTGCACTTTATACCAAGCAGCATTATTTCAACGTGACTTGCCACATTTCAAGTGTTCAGTAGTCATATATGCTTGATTTCTTATTGGACGGCACAAATCTAGACTATCTGGATACAATTATTAGAAGGATGTACTTAATACATGTAAATGATATGTAATATAGAAAATTTTCTGATGCCTTCTCATTCTTTGGGGTTTAATTTGCAGCAGGCTGGTTTCCAATCGGATGTGAAGAACAGAGCTTCCCTTGGCAGGCCAGTCGAGATTTTTCTGGGCACTATTACTGCCAGATGCTCTATTTTGGCTCTAGGAGCACAGGGGTGATCAAAAATGGAGCGTGGAGCTGTGAAATTCTCTGAAGGGAGATATTTAAGAAAAGGATCGCTGTCTATTTATTTGAAATTCTGAGAATGCAGTTCTAATTACAAGCTCAATGGGAATGCAGAGAAGGGTACTGAGTAAGTGGAACAGATCTAGAATTAAAAACCAACAAGTATTTGAGTTCCTTTTGAGAGCTCCACTGCTTGTATGGGTTGTGGTGATATGGAAAACAAATAAGGTAGAATTTTAAGACTGCATCAGGGGTTGTCTCAGGTTCAGCTCCCTCGAGGTTCCCCACTGAGACAAGAAATAGGGTTTACGTTGTTTATTTGGGAAGCAATTTCAGGAAATGTGAATGGGAGCGGAGAATTACGGGCAGACAAGACAACAGAGGATGCTTAAATGAATGGGTCACTGCTATGGGCACCTGGAACTCAGTCCCACAGAGGATCCTCTGAGAGCCTGTGTGGATCATGCCTCGATTGGAGGTGAGGGAGCTGGGGTAGTTATTCTCCACCTCTCATTCCTCACTAATAAAAGATCTGAAGTGTTAACTCCCAGCACTCCTGGCCTGCCCTGCACAGATAACACCATCAGAAAGACATGTAAGAGACAGGAATCCCTGGCTGCCCACGGGAATTATCCCAGGCTACTCTGGGATAGGCCAAAAAGATGTGACCTGGGTTCCTACTGTGCCTATACAGTAACAATTACAACTTTTGTAAGTCCTTACCTTAGTTAAGATCTGACACTATTTTAAGTACCAATCGAGTACTAACTCATTTAGTCCTTATGCCCAGTCTGTAAGGTAGCTACCTATTACTGAAAAGGAGGAAAGTGAGGTATGGAGAAGTCATATAATTTGCTTAAGATCATGCAATGAGAAGACAGAGGAAGACTGTGTTTGATGTTCTACTTGTCAAACAGTATGGATTCTATTAAAAACTGAATCTGCCCTTCTGAGAAAGGCCTCCTGATCTGTTTTATAAATACTAAAGCTTAAATTTCAACAAAAATACTTGCCTTTCAAAATCTCAGTTTTACATTCTGGATAATCTACTCAGTTCTTAACATCAAATTCTCTGTAGGGTAAGTGGAAAGGAAAAGCTCTGTAAGACCACAAAGAGAATAGGTGGGTCATCAAAGACAGAGCGTTGCCAAAAAGAGAGAGGGTGAGTTTTATAAAAATGAAAGGAGAATTTTTCACACACACTCACACAAACACACACACACACAAACAACACAATACTAAGACCTCTCTCCTTTCATTTGGCTCAGGTAAATGAAATGTTGAGTGGGTTGGACCCCATGGGGGCTCCCATAACTCCATTCACTGACTTCTGTCTGACTTGTCCCACTGGATCTCTCGTCCCCATGTTGAAAGGTATCTAGGCAGATCCCTCACCTTAATAGCCACTATCACACACATCCAGGTTTCTCATTCCCAGTTTATCCTAACCCAAAACTTCAACCTCTCCTGTATTTCGAGCTCATCTCCTACAACATTCAGACCAGACTCAGGCTCAGATATTTCCACGGGGGAAGAAGAAGGTATTGATTTTCCTCCTTTCTCCAACTCATTCTGCTGCTCCTAACTTTTCCAGAACCTGGGAGAGAAGCAAAGGGACAGAAACTCTTATTTGACAAGCACTTTTACAGCATGTCTTGGTGCCATCTACACTGCAGATCCTGGCTTTCCCTTCCATCCATCCCTTTGTGTAGGTACTTTGGAGACCTCCATGCAAGGGACAGCTCCTAGAGAAGGGTAATATTTCCTGGCTGGTCACTCACGATTCTCTCGGCTACTACATGTCAGTTTACCTACCCGTCTCTTTCTGCTGGGTTTTCTAATTCTTTTTTTAAATATATTTTTATTTAAAAATATTTTTAGTTGTCAATGGACCTTTATTTTATTTATTTATATGTGGTGCTGAGAATTGAACTAGTGCATCACACATGCTAGGAGAGCACTCTACCACTGAGCCACAATCCCAGCCCAGGGTTTTCTAACTCTTACAGGCAAAATCAGGCAAACCTGGGTTCTGTCAAGGTATCCAGAGTCTGGCTTTTCCCAGGAGGACACCCACCCTTGCCTACCTCAGGTGGAAATGCTACTTGCTTTTTTCTGTCTCTCTTAAGTAGTTCCATCAGCCTGTCCCATTTGCAGTCTCTGTGTCTGGCCAACTCTGGGGAACACTTGTAAAACTGCCCTAAGATTCTCTCTGATCCTGTGGAAGCCTAGAGTTTCTGTAGTTATGCAAATAACTCGCTGGGGATTGGTGGGCAAGATGTGGACTCATTTTTGGATCCTAACCAACACCTCCATATCCCCTCCCTTCTTCTCTCCCTTCACACACCTGATTTGAGTAGAACCAGGGGAGGAAATAGTCCATATTCAAAGAACCTCCCTCATGATTTTCTATATGCATTATCCCTTTTATGTGCTGGTGAAGATAGGAGGGGCCCATGGGTTACAAAAATGGTTCTGACCTCTTAGCAAGTCCTGCTGCTGGTCTACCATCCACTGCCCTCAACTTTGGAGCTTGGAGCTTGAGTCTAGGCTGGCACCTGTTCTATCTGATATCCTGTGACACAAGTCAGAGAGTCAGCCACCTCCCAAGCCTGGCTTAAGAGCAGCTCGGCTTAGATACCCTGAGACAAATCAAATTCCCACAAGATCTCTTCCAACATTCAATTCTAATTTTCACAAACTTAATGTGTATTTGTTTTCTTCAACCATAGGACAATTCCTAAAAGGCTTTAAAAGTGGGAAAATGCCTTTTTTTCTTTTAAGCTTATAGAAAAAATAAACCAAGTGTAATACAGAAAAGTGATTCAAGCACCCTTTGCTCTACCAGCATGGAGTCATTTAACAACAAAGAGTCTTCACAAGTGTGATCAGAATAAAAGCACTGAAAAACAGCACTCCTCACCACCCCTTGTGCCGAGCCACAAGCAACTTGAAATGAATTGAGTTGGATTCCCACACTACATGACTTCTGTTTCCACTGCTGAGGAGGGACAGGGAAGGAATATATTTTTAAATGCTTAGTGAAACTTCAAATTCAAAGCAATGTAAGTCTTTCTGCCTTTGATATATAGCAGAGAGATCTATAAGCCATTCTTTGACATCATTTCTTTTTTCCCTTACAGACACTCTGTGTGAATCATCACAGCCATAAAACTATATGACTTAACACTGATAATTACATGACTTTTAACTGGAAGAGAACAATGACTTTAGTTCCCTGATGGAGCCGGTCTTACTCAGCCATAGATTTTCTGTCAACGCGTAGCCAAGAGGATCCAGGTTTTCTGCCTTTGTGGAAGACTCAGGGCCCATTACCAACAAGACTCAGAGGTGCAGCTGGCTGCTGCTTTCCCAGAATCCCTGGGCAAACTGGACAGCTGCCTGGACAAGGGTGGCAGCCCTCTCCAGAGCTGACACTGCCCACCTCCCACACCCCCAGGGCGCTCAGCCCTCCCAGAAGTACGTTCTTCTGAGCCAGCATGGTGGCAGGATGCCGGCCATCTAAGGTCAAACTTTCTCCCCTTCCACTCTCATGACACCAGTTGGCACAACAAGTGCCAAAGTGTGGGCAATTGGCTTAATAATTGTGATTTAGTCTTTTCCCTCAAAATAAAAATAATGTGCCTCCAAATTACAACGTGTTCCTTCAATAATACTTAACAGAATGTTTATGGAGCAGCAGTTCTAGTTGGGGAACACAGCTCCGCATCTTCCTTCCAAATGCTTCCCATGCACCAGTTCATTGAGCTCACTGACTGATAGCCAGGACGGATAGATGGCCCTGATATCAGACATATGAATAGTTGCTCTAAATGAGATTTGCGTTCAGTCACATGGCCAGCTACTTTCAGGGTCAGGCCGGAAAGCCAGGTTTCCACACCCTCCAAGTCCTACTGCCTTAATTGAGGAAAAGAATGCCACGTATCGTTGTTGTTGTTGTGTGTGAACGATTGCAGAAGTAATTTGTGATCATCATGGAAAATTAGAAACACAGAAAGCTTGTAAAGAAAAGAAAAATCACCCATAATGCCAGACAAATTCGACTACCAGCAGGGCAAACATGACTACCGGTGACATTTGGATGTATTATCTCATATGTACTTGGTTTTTAAAAAGAGTTTCAATGTGTTCTCTCTCTTTTTTTTTTAACATTTTTCATCTTTGTCCCAATTATAAAGGTAACATATACTTATTATTATAGAAAACAAACCAGGAAACCCAATCAAAGAACATCAAAGGCATCCCGTAATTCCACCCACCAAACGGTGACCATTAGAAAGCTATTTCACTGAGTCTGGCATGTAGAAAGCCCATAGGGTTGCAACATGCCTGCCTCTAAGGCAGGGGTGAGACATGAATTCTCTGCCATTATCCTCATTTACATTCTGGACGGATTTGTCTAGAATGCCTCTCTGTTTCACATTCCCTGTTCATAGATGTAGGCAAGAGTTTTCAATTCACTTCACAAGAATATTTTGGGGATCAATAATATGACATTGGTTGGAAATTTTAAATGTTCTGAAGGAAATCTACAATTTCTAGGCCATGAACTACACTCATTCAGTTTGACCTTCTTGCCAGACCAGACCACAAGGGATCGGGGCCACATGAAAATAATCAAAGGTGGTTTGGCCAGAGATGCTTGATCCAGCTCTATCTAGGCCAGAGAATCAACGGAGCTGACAAAGCAGAGGCAGCTTTCAGAGCTCATTGTTCCTGTGTCTCCAAAATACCTACCACATCCAAGTAGAGGTGCTGAAGACTTCAGAGGATAGACAGCATTCTTTTCTAAGGAATTGGTACTGATGTTTCTTGGAAATATTTTTAAAATGTTTTGGTATATCTTTAAGATGCCATAAAAGTGATGGTGGGCATGGAGAGTGGTCCACCATCTGACTTTATAACTATTGTCATGATAGAGATACACCTACATCAGTAAAGCAGATAGATGGCTTAACCAGCCGAATAGGTGGCTCCAACCTTGGAAGATGAAAGTGTTCTGATGCTACAGAACATGAAGCCTCAGTGGCAACTTAGGAGACAGGTGAATTTGGGGTAATAGCGTTAAAGAGATGCCTAGAAGTCAGCATTCAGGTTTATGCTATCTAGCTAAATGAAACAAAAAAAAAATCACACATATGAAAAGATTAGAGGCACTTCTGTTGTGTCCCAATCCACTATGTCTTGTTAGCCTCATGCCCTGAGCTCATTGTTCCTGTGTCTCCAAAATACCAAGCTATTTTCAAATTAACTGTACTATGTGTATCTCTATTAGCAAAGTGCAACCTCCTTAGGTCTTAAGACCCCCACGTCTGCCTCCTGCTTACATCTCCCTCCACAGCCTCTCTATCTCTCCACCCTTCCAGCACTTTGTCACTCCAACAGATTCAACTTCTTTCATTGTTGTGTACAAGCTCCTACTAATCTCTAGGACTTCTCACATGATGTGTCTTCTGCTGAAAATACTTTGACGCTCTTCTCCTTTGCGGGAAAAATTCTTTACCCAACCAACTCACTAGCTTAAGCCTCTCTGCCAGGAGGATTTCCCTGAACCTATATTAGGTCCCCTGTTGGGTTTCCCACATTCTGTCACTCAGCAAAGGTTGAAGAATAATAACCAGGGTGTAGACCCTATTTTAGGCTCTGGAAATATGGTAGGAAACTAAATAGGCAGAAGTCTGGGCTCTCACATTTTAATGGAGGAGACAGACAACAAACAAGTGACCTCTAGAATGTCAGATAATAGCCAGTACCGTAAACATGAATAAATGAATAAAAGCATGGTAAGGCTTCATGGGCATGACTGGACAAGGGTGTGGGCTGCCGTTTATCAGAGAACAATCACCAGAAAGGAACAGCCCTGCAAATATCTGGAGAAAGGTTATCCCAGGCAGAGTGAGGAGCAAGACAGAGCTGTCGAGAGAGAAGATAGGGTAGCACAAAGCTGGCATATTCAGGAAGCCACTTGGCGGCCAGTGTGACTCAGGGCAAAGGTGAGGAAAAGGAGACCAGTTAGGGAAGATCACAAGTGGATTTCGCGGCTCCCGACGCCCCTGCCACATCTTTGGTCATTCTGCGTTGTTAATACTTTCTACGTTATTTGTCTTTTCCTCTCAATTGTGAGCTCTTGGAGGCTCCCATGTGTTTATTGTGCTTATTACTGACTTCAAGCCCTTGGCACAGTGTCTGACGCATAGTAGGTTCTTAACACATGTTTGAATGACAGAATGAGTGAAAGGGGCAAGCCAGCATTCTCTTGCCTGAATGATAAAGGCCTGAGAAGACAGCATGACCTCATGTGTCCATAAGGAGGTAAGGGGGCTTAGATCTTTACACCACTTTCCCAAAGACAGAGGGGCGTAATGTGGCTGGAATTCAGCTTCTTATTTAGAGATCCCTCTCACAGAACTGGTACTGCCTCTCCTGAGCCAAGAGGAAAGATGGCAAACTCAAATATCTAAACATCATTCAGCTCATCCTCATTCTCTTTCTCATTACTGATCTTGAATTTGAAATGATACCTGTTACATGCTGTGCCCCCTGCTCCATTCATATGTTGGAACCCTACGCTCAAATGTGATGATATTAGGAACTGCGGTCTGTGGGATGTAGTTAGGACTAGACAAAATCATGATAGTGGAACCTTTGTAAATGGTGTCCTTGTAAGAGTCTTGAGAGAGCTTGCTTCCTCCTTCTACCATGTGAGGACTCAAGGAGAAGTCATCAGCCTGTAACCAGAAGAGGGCCCTCACCAGAACCCAACTCTGCTGGCTCTCTGATCTCAGACGTCCAGCTTCCAGAACTGTGAGAAATAAATTGTTACTACTGTTGTTTTATAAGCCACCCAGTCTGTGGTACTTTGTTATAGTAGCCAGAATAGACTAAGACAGTATCTTGAGGCCATCTTTTAGGGCAGTGGTTGAGGAAGAAAAAACATTTTTAAAGCAACCCAAGAGCCCACATTTTTTTTTTTTTACCTAAAGAATGATTTAAAAAACTAGGACACACAGTCTTTAAAAAAAATAAAAATGTATGACTTATCTGAAAAGTCTGAAGATGTGGCAATGCTGGCTCCATAGTGTCTCATGGAAAAACCTAGCATTGAGAAGATACTGTCCCTTAATGGGGAGGAGTGCTCTCTCCAATTGTCACAGTCCTGAGTACCTTTTTGGTACTTTTATCTGATCTACTTCCTAGTTCACATCACTGTAAAGTGGCAAAGCATGGCTCAGTGCCCTGTAACACATGTGCTCAGCACCCTGGGTCGAGGAGCTTTGGAAACCCAGGCTAGCCCATTATGTGTTTTGTTGCTCTTTACAGCACAGTCAAAAGATGGAATTCAGAATGGGATGACTGCCCAGCATGGTCTTGGAGGTGATGCTCCAAAGAACTGTATGCAGCAGTGAAGACTAGAAGAAGAAGTCAAGTAGGACAGGTGTGAGGGCTGCATCCCCTCCACTCAGCACAGGGTCTAGGCCTCAGGGTCCTACCTGTGATAAGCCCCACCTGGTTGCAATGCCAGCTGCCTGGGCCCCATTTTTCCCTTGATGATTTAACTCAGCACTCCAGCCTTGCTGCACAGTCTAGGTTACTGTTCTACTTATTCCAGGTGTTTACTGAAGACATCTCTGCATATCAGGCAGTACTAGTTCAAGAGTATCTGGCTTGGTAGGACTCTGGGAGAGAGCTAGAAGAAATTTTGCATGCCAGGTTATGTAATCCAAGGTCTGCCACAAATCCTGGCACAGAGTGGTTGAGTAAATTCTTTTTGAAAATGAATTAACTTTGTGCACACCGCTTTTCCTCCCACTTCATCTATAAATCGAGAGGTTTTGCTTCATTAATCTTTAAGACCCCACAGGACTCTGAGCTCCTGTGGTTGGATGGGTTGTTAGGCAGCTGCATACAAAGTAGAGGTCTGTGAGAGACACCAGAGGCCCAGCCCCTTCCTGGAGAGTGGTCAAAATGGCATAGTAAAAGCAACTTTAATGATGGTAGAAAAGAATCAGGAAGATGCAATTGTTTCACCACTGAGCTGAGATAATACCATTAGTCACAGTTGTGTTTCTCAGCACTGATGTTAGAGCAGATAGATTGAGTGTATACATTTTGCACATGAGTAGAGTTTATTTGCCAAGAATGAATTCATCAAAAATTTGCCTCTAGGACTCAAGGAGCGTGGCTGTAAATGTGTGTGAAATACAGGTGAGGCCAGGCTACAAGGGAGAGCCAGGCGGCTGGGGCTGTCTGTTTGGTGTGATTTAAAGAGCAACCACAGGTCCCTTGTCCAATTATTTTCTTTTGTTAGTCTCTCTCAGTGTCAAAAATCCCATTAATCACATCTTTGAGTCTAGGCTGTGAAGGATGGTCTTCCACATGCTCCAATATGCTAAGCAGGAACTTTAAACCAGTTGCACTTATTACCATGTTTAGAGAATAATTTTCTCAAGCAATAACAATGATACTTGCAATCTTTTATTGAGTAGTAACTTCATGTTTTGGTCAGCTTTTTCACCACTGGGATTAAAAGACATGACAAGAACAATTTTAGAGGAGGTAAAGTTTATTTGGTGCTCATGGTGCCAGAGGTCTCAGTCCACAGAGGAGGAGCAACTCCATAGCTCTTTGCCAAAAATGAGGCAGAACATCAAGGCAGAGGGTGTGACAGAGGAAAGCAGCTCAGGATGTGATAATCAGGAAGCAGAAAAAGAGAGCTCTGCTCAACAGGAGCAAAATATATATCCCACAGTCATGTCCCCAGTGATCCACCTTCTCCAGCCACACCCTACCTGCCTACAGTTACCACCTAGTTAATCCCTATTAGGGGATTAATATACTGATTAAGATAAAACTCTCATAATTCAATCACTGCACCTCTGAACCTTCTTGCATTGTCTCACACGTGAGCTTTTCACATCCAAACCATAACGCTCCATATCAGCACTTTACATGTTATTTACATGTATTTATTTCATTTCACCCAAAAATACCCATGGTGCAGGTATTACATCTATTTCTGATTACAGAAGTTGTATCAAACCCTGATCTGCTGATTCTAGATTTTTACTTATTCTTTTAAAGGAATTACTTCCACACTGTAAAGTATGCAATCCCAAACTTATGGCTCAATGACCATTTACTTAATGCGTATCCTCAAACAACCACCACTCCAATCAAGAAGTGGAACACTTCCATCACCTTTCTGCCCCTTTCTAGTTGGTCCCTTTCCACCCCTCCCTCATAAAAGGAATAGAGCCCTAACACTGAACTATTTGGCTATGGAAAGGGAAGAGCTAGTTCAGGCAAGCTCAGGAAAAAGAAAATGGTCTATAGCAAAGAACATCAGGAGTGTGGAGGGTGGGGAGGCACCATGAGGAGCTGCATCTGGGGCAAGACAGGGGCTAGTCCTCAGATGCCACTGTCTCCTGCAACAGATGCAGCTACTGCTCAGGTAGCTGGGATGACTCTCAGCATCTCCCAAACCACCGAATCAACATGAGGATCCAAGTCTGCAGAGATGCATGCAGAAGCCAGGTCCTGCGTATCAAGCAGAGCTGGTCTCTCCCACTGCCGGGAATCCCGGTCTCTAACAAGAAACAGAATGCTGACAAATGAGAAGAAGCTGTGTTTGCTGGCACAGACTCCGCAGAGTGGGAAGACAGGCCAAGCCTGGGATCCCACAGGAAGTTTGGAACCCACTTTCCGATTCTTAGTTTAGCTATCATCAACTCTTCCCAGATCCAATGCCGTGTTTTTACTTTGCCAAATTTAAATTGAACTTCTCCTATCATCTTCCCTTCTTCCCTGCTGTTCAGGCTGCTAGGTTGGGATTTTATAGCCTCCTTCTGCACTGCTTTGCATTAATTGTATCCTGATCAGGAGAGCTCTCCTGTGAGCTGGCAAGTGTTGACTGGCAGCTTGTATTTGATTATTTTTATCAGTTCTTCTATCTCCAGATCCAAAATCCTAAATAGTTGGCAGGCTTAAGAGACACACCCCAGGGAAACCCTGTGAGTTAAGCTGCAGAATAACTACAGGCAAAGATCACAAACTGTGTACATGGGTTTCTACTGATGGGGAAAGAGGAGACAGCATGCTGGAAAGGGAGCAAAGCCTGAAGAAAGAAAGAAAGAAAGAAAGAAAGAAAGAAAGAAAGAAAGAAAGAAAGAAAGAAAGAAAGAAAGAAAGAAAGAAAGAAAGAAAGAAAGANTGTATATATATATATGTATGTGTATATATATATATATATTAGAGACAGGGTCTCACTGAATTGCTTAGGGCCTCACTAAGTTGCTGAGGCTAGCTTTGAACTCAGAATCCTCCTGCCTTAGCCCTCCAAGCCTCTGGGATTACAGTTGTATACCACTGTTCCCAGCCAAAATGGACTTTTGCAAAGTCAATTATCTATGTCAATTTTTGAAAATAAACAAATAGATAAATGCTGCTAAACATCTACATCAATGGGTGCCTATAGAAAACCAGATACCAGAGATCACAAACATTCCATATTCTGACCTATGATGCCCATAAATACACTTATTAGCAGATAATGCATCCTCATTAGTCTTAAATTGGGATAACCTATATGTAGATCCAAAACATGCTTGATTCTTGCCAGTCACATCCCATTTACACATCTGAGAAACCATTAAACATGGGAGAAAGAGGGACAGATCAGAAGAACCCCCTCCCTTCCTGACCACTCTAGCTGTAGAGCTTCTTTTAGGCATCTCAATCTAAGTAAAACTGCATGCTGCAGTGTTCAAAGTGTTCTACTGAAGAAGACAGGAAGCAGAGAGGCCCAGTTGAAACTGAGCTACCAAGACTGGTGCATCCCCCAGGAGATCTAGAGAGTCCAAGATTTCCTGCCATTGTGTGTCCTTTACCATCCACTAAATCACTATTACCCCTTGGGCAAATCCTATGTTCACTTACTGATTAACTCTAGAACTATTCTGTGGGAAGTTAGTTCATGACAGACTCTGCTCACCTCTGAGGACAAAGAGTGTAAAGGCTTATTCATGCCATCCTGTACTTCCTCACGGAATATAACTAAATTTCAACTAGTTATTTCAAAATTTACTCCTGTAACTCTAATAGCTAATACTAGTCCCTATTAACTCCACAAGTAATCGTGCTACTAATCTTTCTTCATCATTTGGTGCAATGCATGGCACATGGTATTGACATCAGATGAATGAGTTTGTCACAAGTTAACGCTTACAAAGCATTCATGTCAATCGTCTCCTTTAACCTTCACAACAATCCTATGAGGTAGGTCCTATTTCCCCCATTTTACCGTCAAGTAACCAGAAGAGAGAAGTTGAGAAACTTGCCAAAGTTCAAACTTTGAACTGGAATTCAAACGCAGGCCATCTGATGTCAGAACCCACCTTGTTATCCACTGTACTGCACAACCTATGACTGTATCAATAAATAAGTGAATAAGGGACTAAGTTAGTGGTAAATGAATTTGCCATTCACAGCTCTAGGCTTTGGGATCATTTATTGAAATATGAGTATGTTAGGCTAGAATTAGAGCTCATTAAGTTTTTCCATCAGCATTCAGCACAAGTTCTGTTAATGAACCACTTTTCCAGATTATCACCAGGCACTCTATGTATTAGTTACAACTGTCTGAGGTACAGCAGTGGTTAAGGTTAGTGGCCCACATACTCTCTAGTATGCCCTTGCAATTCTGTTCCTGCCATTTGAGTTTCATTGTTCTTGAACTTGTTTGTGCCTTTTAAAGCACTTATCATAATGATATTATTTAATTATTTAGATGTACAGTGTATGAATGCAGAAAGAAGTAGAGCTATTGTTTCTATGAAAACTGAACCAAGAAGGTGGTTGACATATAAGGACGAATTCTTGTCTGTATGGTTTGGGATGTTTTATTTTTTTAATATATTTACATATTTAATGTAGGGATTGAACCCAGGAGCACTCAACTACCGAATTACCTCCTCAGTCTTTTATTTTATTTTGAGACAGGCTCTCCCTATGTTGCCCAAGCTGACCTCAAACTTGTGATCTTCCTACCTTAGCTTCCCATGCAGCTGAGATTACAGGCATGCACCACTATACCCAGCCAAGATATTTAAAAATAGATAGTGAATGTTGAAAAAATAAATAAAATGTTTTGAAAATATTATATTAACACAAGTCACTCAAAAAATTGCTTCCAATAGCATGTGGATGAGTCAATCACAAAAGAATTATAGAACATCTTGAAGAACTTTTCACACTGATGACTTTTCTAGTGACTTCTGTTTCTTACATGCACTGTGCATGTAGAGGCATTATGAACAAGAAAGACAATAAGAAACTCCAATGGATGAATCCGTTCTCACAGAAACCCTCTTGGACCAACACCAAAAGATAAAGGAATAAATATGTATTTGTATAATTTAAGATAATGTAAAACATTTCAGGCAAGTATGTTTCGTTTTCTGTGATACTTGTATTTAATCAACATTTTAGTGGCTGCATGTGGATTATGAGACACTTCTTTGAAGTCTTATGTTTCATACTGACGTTTGTGAACTTTGCACCCTCCTCTGTGGCAGACATGGGGTACTCTTAACAAATACTTCACTTGTTCTGAGCACATATCCTTGGGTGTCTGGGACATGATTTAGTCAATGAAGCGTGTGTGGAAATGGTACCACTTCCAGGTGGGTATATTAACATCTAATTTGTGGTCTGCTCTGCTTGTTTTTTTCCTCCTGTGAGGCAATAGGCAAAGTCCTAGTGAAAGGCTTCCCCATCCATCTAGACCCTGGTATGAGGACAACTTGGAACCCAGTCCCCAGCTAGCCTGATGCGCATGAAGCATAAACAAGACATCAGCTTCATTGTTATAAATCACTGAGATTGGGATTTCTTGGTTACTGGAACATGCATAATCCACAATGCATTTGTACTTATTTATCTATAAATATATCCTCCCTTCCCCTGTAGTTAGATACATTTAGCACTCCAACAGGATACACAGCATTTATCTGGGACTTTGTCTACTGCCCACACTTTCTCCCAGGGCAAGAAGCACAGGATGAGATGTTCTTCAGCATCCCTTCAAACACTAACATTATGTCCTGCTATGTTTGAGGGTATAACAGGCACCATGAAGGTTGTGCCTATGTCACTTATCTCAACTGAATGAAATTAAATTAATTTGATTGGACAGCTGTTATATCAATTATGGACCAATTGATTAGATTGCCAGGGAGTCAATCTGATTTGGTTATTGTTCAGTTGCCTTAATGAGGGAATTGGATTGCACAGTGATCCAATTGATTGTTTGAGCCATTGGCCTCCCAACTGTTGGCCCTTTAGCCAGAGCTCTGGTTTGACCCAAGGACATCATGCAAAGTTAATTTGTTTGAATGCTAAATTAAAGGGTTATTTTTCTGTAAGCTGCTGCGTGTCAAGTACTATCAAATAATGAGCAATACTTATCAGCTGTAAATATTTAAAATTTACAGTCTTCTCTGTACACATGCAACACCAAGAGGCCTAAATATTTTATGATGCTTATAAACTTTGGGACAAGTTTAAATTTTAAACTGTGTGCAGAAGAGAGCTTCCTTGAAGAGCTTCAGTTCAACATTCTTTAGGGTAAAAACTGGATCATTTCTTGCTATTAATGACAGCTGACTCTGATTCCATTATTCAAAACGAAAGTATTTATGCAATAGTGGAAGAATAAAATCTAGGATCCAGGAAACCAGCGACTTGTGTATTCTACTTCTAATTGTATGTAACCAATGCCTGGGCTTGTCATAGGTACTGGGAGCCTAGAGCACCTGTAGGTATTGGATGAATAAATGGATGAGTAACTAATGACTGAGAAGCACCAATTCCTTTATTTCAGCTATTTCCCAGAAGTGAAGAAAGTACGGTTTTGAACATATAAAGTAGTATCATTTCATGATTAAGTACTTTTGTTTTGTAGTTATTAAACATTGAGTTTTCTTTGCCTTGGGACACACAGTAAGGAATTGGCTATATAGGTTTATAATTAAAGAGTGATGTCTATTGCAAATAAGGACTTGGGACTCCCTGGAAATGTGGACACAAATGAGATTATCTAGAAAATGCACAGAGGAAGAGAAAGTGAGCCTGGGGCTCCAAGAAAGAGACAGAGGAAGAAGAACCACAGAAGAGATTGAGAAAAGAGGACACATAAAGGCAGGTGGAAACCCAGAAGAGTTCTGTATCACAGAAGCCAAGGGAAGGGACTTCAAAAGAAGGACATGGCCAATAGTGTCAAATGTTGCTAAGACAAGCAAATTGAGGGTGGATCTATCTGGAAAGGCCAACTCTCAAATCTCCTTTTCCAGACTCCCTTGCAGCAAAGATCTGAACTTGAATGAAATTTCACCAGATAGAAGCATTTACTTGAAAATCAGAAGGTGAAATTGAGGAATCTTTCTGGAGCTTGAACTGTTTCCAAATGCCCACTGATGATGCATATTTGGAAGGGGCCACTCAGTTATGCTTCTCGAGAGCACACAAGTCATTCACATCCTGATCATCAAGAACATCAAAAGCCAAATCAAGAAATCTAAAATACTTTTTTAAATGAATGGCATGAATTTAATGTAAAAACAACAAATGCCATCAAATTGGAGTTTTAAAATCTGGATGCTAAAGGTGAAAATTCAGACTCCAGAGTGTCATCTGCAGTAATTAAAATAACAAGACAAGACCCAGTTAAGCTGTGGAGCAAACAGTTTTCATTAATGCACCCACTGCATGGAGAGGTGAAATATGGAGAAGCAAGGTGGATAGAAAGTGTGCTTGAAGTACAAATGTGCAGAAACCCAACCCCAAGTGATGAGGTAGGAACTGTGGCTATGCTAGAGCAGCAGGCAGACTTGTGGGAGACCAGAAGCCACTGAGGTGGGTTTTTGCCAGGCATGCAAAAATTCAAACAGATAGCTGGAGAGTATCAGACTCAGCAGACAGCGGTTGCCGCCAGTAGCTTAGGGCCTGTTCTTCCTTACATGGTGCATTAGTTTCTTCTGAATACTATTAAGCTTTTCTGCTGTTACGATTGGCAAGATTTTCATAAAGAAATCTTGAATTTACAAAGGCTTTCTTACTTAATATTTCTGGTTCTGCAACTTTCTTCTGAGGAATGTAAGAAAGGAATCAATAATCTTCATTTCTTCTGGGGCTAAATTATGGCAAGGCAAGGTGAAAGAATTTCCTAAGATCATAAGCAGAAGCAATCTTCAGATTTTACACACGTTGCTAAATAATCCTGAGGATACCTCCCAAATACAGTCATACATCACTTAGTTTCGGGATACATTTGGAGAAGTTCATTGCTAGTTTGTTTCATCATTGTGTGAAGATCATAAAATGTACTTACACAATCCTAGGTGGTATAGGCCAATCACTTTATGGGATCTTGATTCTTGATGGCCTCTTGATGCCATCAAGAGATGCAGGAAACTCAAGGTACATGAGGTCATTGATGGTGTTTTATAGTAATTTTTTTTTCTAAACTAGAAGGAGTAAACTCTAAAATAATGATAAAAGTATACTAAATACATAAGCCAGTAGCATAGTCATTTATTATCATTATCAAGTGGAATGCACTGTACTTAGTTGCATGTGCTATACTTTTATACAACTGGCAGTATAGTAGGGATTTTTTATGCCAGCATCACTGCAAATACCTGAGTAACATGTTACTCCATGACTTTACAACAGCTTGCATGTCACTGGATGTGAGGGGTTTTTCAGCTCCATTATAATTGGATGGGATCACCACTGCTGATCAAAATGATGATATGCAGTGCACAACTGCAGTTCAGTTTCAAATGGCTTTTATTTCAATTTCATTCTTGCTGTACCCTTTAAGGAAAGCCAGGCAGGTGTTCACTTCCATTTCCATATTACCGATGAGGAAATTGAGACTTAGGGCATTTGACATAACCAATTCAGACTACTGAAATCTGCAGAGTAAAAGTAGAACTCTGGTCTTCTAGCTCCTGTTCTTTTGGTGGATCCTGGATGTAAACTGGAGGCTTGCATAGTACCGAACAACTCCTAATTCATGGAAAATAGTTAAGAAACATGTTCTGGAGTTGCATGGACTTCAGGGTGAAGAGAATTGTGAGCACTTTCTAATCAAGCTGAAGAAGTAACAATGAATTTGAGATGCTAGGTAAAATGATAATATGCAAATATGGCACCGTAATTAATGGTTCAGCATTGATTATGCCAATTCAAGCTAACAACATTTCTTTGCAACCCAAGTTTTCCCAGTGTGTTACAAGAATGGCCTGAGAGCTCAAGATCACAATGCTCATCAGAAAACGGTCAGTTTTCAATGTAGAGCATAAAGCAAGTGAAATCTTTTTTTCCCCTCATTTCTTTCCCTTTTCCCTCTACCAGAGTTTTAGCATCTTTATTGTGTCATTAATTTCAGTTATGTTCTGAGCACGGAGTGAGGAGGTCTTCAAGGCTATGGGTGACTGACAGTGTTTAGACAAGTTCAATTAAGTTTCTCATGTTTGGAGAATGTTGGGAAGATAAATAAATCACTGAGACTTTCATTATGAAAACCGCCATTTGGCAGTGGCGACATTTCTCCTGGGAAAGTGATGAAGATTTATGTTGGGAGGAAGGTACAGCTCGTTGATCACAGCCTGCCAGGAGAAACATACAAGTCATGGAATGGACAAACATAGGTCTGGTTCAATGCTCTCTGTGCATGTCAATGCTCTTCCTGTCCCTGACCACTTTTTCTGTTTTTTGTTTTTTTTTTTTTAATCTTTTCCTTTCTGGATTAGGATATGAATTGAAGATGTTCCTTCTGTCACAATTCTTCAGGCAGGGTTGTAGTGAGAAGGAAGCCAGTTCATCTGAATCAGCTGTCTGATACCCAGGGCTACTCACCACTCCTGCACTGCCCTGTGCACCAGCCTTCTTCCAGGACTCCTTTCTCACCCGGGTGAAGCCCATTACAAGGGATACTTTGGATACTTTGGAATTCTACCTGGGATACCAACCACTCTCCTATGGCCTTCATTCCTGTTCTGTCCCTCTATCTGAAGAGCATCTGTAATTGTTTGTGATGATCTCAGAAGTCATTGGGAAGATCAAGAAAATTTGTGTCCAGACTAATTACTAAATGACATTTTAAGGAGTTACTGTTAATTTTGCTCATCTTGTTAATTCTATGGTGGCTGTATATATATATTTTATTCATAGAAGTTGGAGACATACCCTGAGGCATTTAGCAATGAAATGGCACAGTGTCTAAATGTGCTTTGAAAATTATTCAGAGGAAAACAAAAATGGAGGCTGGGGTATAACAGTTGGTCTTGTCAGAAGACAGTGCTGGTCAGGCTGCCAGATAAAATTTAAGAAACTCAGTTAATTTGAATGTCAGATAAACAACTAATAATTTTCTAGAACAACTATGTTTCATGCAGTATTTGGGGCATTCTTATCTTAGAAATGAATATTTGTTTATCTAAAATTCAAATTTGACCATGTTCCATGTGTTTTTATTGGCTAAACTAAGCAATTCTACTTGTTAAATGTGAAGTATAAAAAAAGTTCATAAGAGAATAAAACAGTCACAATTTAATGAGGGTCCCAGACAAATAGCCTATAGGAAGGCCCTGTGGTGACTGCCAGGGTAGGATAGGCACAGGATGCCTTGGTTGCACAGAGAAAGGGCACCCAATTTGGTCTTGGGAAGAAAAGACACATAATTGAGTCCTAGAATTTTAATAAGAGTTATTTCAGTAAATGATGGGGAGATATGTTGAGTAGATTGTTGATTTAAGAAGAAGAAACAGATGCAAGAAGACACCAGGGCTAAGAGACTACCTAATGAGATACAACTCAGTGTGATGTAAGAGGAAAGAGAGTCGAGAGTGCACCAGTCTGAGGCATAGCGTGGCCGGAATATGCAACGGCAGGTTAGTGGGCTCTTCTCTACTATCCCAGGAAGGCCAGGATGCAACCCTAAGGGGAGTAATTTGGAAAGCTTAATGTTTTGGAAACAGTGCCTCCACTGGAATATGAAGAATGGATCGAAGAGGAACAGACCTGTGGGCAAGGAGAAAAGTCAAGATTCTAAACAATCATCCAGGAAAAAGTGGATGGATACCTGAAATAAGACAACGGCCACGGAGGTGAAGAATTGAAGGAGTAAAAGAAAGCAGAAAATTGTTCCCATGTTCTTGTTTGTGCAGTTAGAAGAGTAGGCGATGCTTTCATCTGCTGAGAGAGCAGGAACAGGAGAAAAACTGGAGGGAGGAAATGCTGAGTCAGTGGGGGTGTTACGGTTTGGATTTGGAATGTCTCTCACAGTCTCCTGTGTGGAAGGCTTGGTTCCCAATGCAGCAGTGTTCAGAGGTGGGGCTTTGGGGACACAGTTGGATCATGAGGTCTCTGACCCCATCAGTGGATTAAACCACTGATAGCTGGATGAACTACTGGGAAGTGGTAGAAACTGGAGGCAGGTGGGGTGTGGTAGGTCATTGGGGGCCTGCCTTTGGGGACTGTAGCTTGTCCCTGGCCACCTCCACCTTCTCTCTTCTTTCTGGCTGCCATGATCTAAGCAGCTTTCCCCCATCATGCCCTTCTGCCGTGATGTTCTGCCTCACCTCAGACCCAAACCAATGGAGTCGGCCACAGTGGATTGAGATCTCTGAAAGTGTGAGCCAGAATAAACCCCCCGTCTTCTAAAGACTGGTTTTTCTTGGATATTTGTCACAGGGGCAAAAAAAAAAAAACCGATTAACACAGGAAGCCTGCGTGTGAAACTATGAGGTCCATCTAAGTGGAGGAATGCGATAAGCAGCTGGGTATATGGTTCTCAAGCTCAGATTTTGAAGGATCTGGAATGAAGATATAGAAGAGCTATCTTGGTTTTTATAATTGTATTTGTTTGTAATTATACGAAGACATATAAATACAGTTGATTGTAACAAGTTTAAATAGTACATATAAATTAATGTATCTCTTAAGAACCTAGCTCATCCTGCTTCCTCTGTAAAGGAACGGCTATTATTACTTTCTCCTATACTCTGCCACAGCTGTTTCTATGCCTTTATGTGTGTGTATGGGCCCACAGATCCATGTTATGTCTCTTAAGTTTTGTCTGCATGTTTACTTAGAAGGTATGGAGCTACCAGGAAATAGACTCTGAGATGAAGATCTATGTGCAGAAAATTTAATGGAGTGAAATAGATTGCTAAAACAACACTTGGAAGGGAGAGAGGGAAGAAAGGTTGAGTGGAACAAGTTGGACAATGATACAAATACAGTAATGTCTCAGCCAATCTACCAAGGCACTGAACTAGGATTAGCCTGAAGATTGACTCAGATTGAAACACTGGAACCATGCATGTATGCAAGCTATTCCTGAGGGGAGGTGTACTTTGGAAAACATGGTTCCCTTCAACTCAGGGCAATTCCTAGAGAAGTGCTCTGCTGTGTCCTTCAGCAGCCAGTGTTCCTGGAGAATTAGGTGCATCATTCCCAAAGGAAGGACATGGCAGGCACACTGTCATCACAGCATCCACTATGTAGGCTGCTGCACATGTAGTTCTGAAACTCATTTATGCCTAAGAATATGTCCTGGAGACCTGTCCCTTTTAGTGTTAGAGTGACCTTTTCTTTTCAACAGCTGCATAGTGTTCCAGAGGATGATGAGTCTCTGTGTTCATAATCCCCCTCTTTTTCATGTAAATTCAAGTTATTTCCAACTTTTTACTGTTACAAACAATACAACAGGTAAATGGACTTCTGGGTTCTGGTAATGATGGAGTGATTCATTCCCTATGAGGAGAGGATTCTCTTTTCCTCTTCTCCCCAGAAATAAAAATAAAACGTGGACACACACACACTCCTGGATATAGTACAAAAGTAACTACCTGAAGACATTAGAGCATAAACAGAATCAAAGAAGCTCCTGTGGGAGTGCATGCTGAAACAAGAGCAGCACTGTGACATGAGTCCCCATTCCTCCATCCTTGGTCAGGTTGGCATTTAGCAGTTCAGGAGTGAGGGCACTAATGGAAAAATCCAGTCTTTGCAGTCAGCGGAAATCAGAAAAGTGAAGCTGGGAAACTACCACTGAAGCAAGTAGAGAAATCCTGGAAGGGAAGAGAAAGGAGACAGGGAAAGAATCCCTAAATTCAGACCACCCCTATCTCAGGCTCACCTCTGAGTCCTGCATGCACATAACAGAACAAAGCAGCTCAGCTAAGAAAAGAATTTGAATTAAGACCAGAGTTGCTGCCCAAAGAAACAGAATTTGCACTTCAAGTCCAGCCAAAAACATTGCTTGCTAAATCAAAGGAAATAACGCCCATTAGAAAAAAGTTAACGGAAATCAGAATCTTCTTAACTTCACATTCATAATATACAGGATGCAATCCAAATCAGCCTAACATATGAAAAATCAAGAAAATGAAGCACATTCTCATGAGAAAAGAAAATCTCATCTGACCCTGAGACAAACCAGATGTTGAAACTAATAGGGATGTCAAAGCAGCTATTTTAACTATCCCTAATAAAGTGAAGTAAAATATGCTCATAATGAATAAAAATGAAAGAAAACTCAGCAGGGATATTTAAACAATGAAAAGAGTCAAATAGAAATTCTAGAACTGAAAAACACAGTATCTGAAAATTTTAAATTATTGGATGAATTTAGTTATCAAATGAAGATGTCTGAAAGAGAGAGAAAGGCAAACTTGAAAATAAATCAATAAAATTATTTAAGTAGATGAACAGAGAGGAAAAGACAGGGAAAAAAATGAAGAAGGGACCATGAGATAATGCTAAATGAATATACAGGCAGTCTCAGAAGAAGAGGGCAGAAAAAATCATGATCAAAAGTTTCCCAAATTTGTTGAAAGGAATTTGCAGATTTAAGGTGCTTTGCCAATGCCAATTACAATACTCAGGAAGACTGACATTGAAACACACCTAGTAGAGCTAGTAAGCCAAAGATGAAGAACAAAACTTGAAGGAAGTTTTAAAGGAAAAAAAAAAAGAAAAAGAACAAAAAAGAAAGACAAAGGGAAAAAATGGGCTTTGGGGTAGAGCTCAGCGAAAGATCATTCACTTGGCATGCTGGGTTTTGATCCCCACAAGCTCACATGCACACACTCACACATACACACGAAAAACTTACAGGGCAATAGAACCTGAAGAAGAACTGCAGTCTCACCAGAAACCATGAAATCCAGAAAAATAATACCTCTCAAAGAACACTTACTCCAGGGAAATGTCACTCAGAGATGAAAGCAAAATAAAAACAATTTCAGTTGAAAGAGAACTAAGAAAATTCATTGCCAGCAGATCTGTACTGTTCAAAATGCTTATGGTAGTTTCTCAGACTTAAGGGTAAACATTTTAGATGAAAAGTTAAAATTTTTTTCTTTCTTTTTAATTTTTAAAATAAATATGTTTAAAGCAAAAATGTATGACACTGTCTTATGGGATTTAAAATATAGGGATATGTGATACACCAAGGGCAGAGCAGTGGTAGATATGTCTGTCCATATTTGCAAGTGTTCCATGTTTTACTATTACAATGTTACCATGTTAACTGAAAAGTTAAGAATGAATGAATATCTATATCTATCTGTATGTGTATATATATGTATATATATATATATATATATACACACACACACACACACACACACACATATTACAATTACTATTCAACCAGTTAAAAAAAATGCAAAGAAGCATAGCTGAAAAGCCAGTAAAAAAGTTTAAGTGAAAGTTTAGATATTCAAAGAATTTTAAAGGCAATACATGAAAAACATAGGCTGAAAAAAAGAGAGAAGACAAGTAAAAAAAAAAAAAACAACAACAAAATGGTAGACCCACTTGAACATATCCTTTATGCTAAATAACCACGGATGGAACAATTCAACCAAAAGGCAGAGATTGTCAGAATGGAGTTTTAAAAACTACTATTTATAAGAGACACACTATAAACCCGAAGACAGAGGGGAAATTAGTGGGAAAAATATACTATACAAATAGAAAGCATTAAAAAGGCTGGAATGGCCATACAAACATCTGACACAAATGGATTCCAAGATGCTTGAGTTGAATTGTGGCCTTAACAAGATATGTCTAAGTCCTAACCTCTGGTGCCCACGGATGTGACCTTATTCAGAAATAGGATCTTTGCTGATTTCATCAAATTACGAGGGGTTGTAGTGTATTACTGTGCACCTTAATCCAAAGACCAATGTCCTTATTATAAGAGGGAAACTTAGACAGAGACCCAGAGATACCCTGGGACAGAGGCAGAGATTGAACTGATTCCTTTACAATCACAAACCCCAAGTACTGCAGAGGGCCATTGCAGCAGAAAGAGCCAGGAAGGATGCTTCCCGGAGCCTTCAGAGGGAGAACAGTCCCTCTGCTTCTGGACTTTGCACAACACAATTGAAAAAGAATTAATTTCTGTTGGTTTAAATCACCCAGTTTCTGTGACTTTTAATAGTAGCCCTAGGAAACTTATACAGAACTCAACAGGATTATCAGAGATAAAGAGGGTCATTTCCTTATAATAAAAGGGTCAATTGATTGAAGACATAACAATCATAAATGTGTATGCAACTAATAAATTTTCAAAGCACATTAAAAACCCGACATAAAGGGAGAAACTGAGAACCCCACTGTCTTAGAGATTTTAACAATCTTCTCTCAGAAATTTATACAATAACTAAGATAACAAAAAATCAGCAAAGACATAGAAGATATGAAAAAAACAAACAAACAAACACTACCAAACACTACCAACCACATAAATATATAAAGGAAAGAACAGATGTTACTCTTGGAACATTCCTTTCTGCTTTGTGCAATTTTCCTGATGTCCTCAATTATAGTCTTGGCCTTTCTTTTGATATACAACATATTTACCCTATTTCCCCCTCAAATTTGTGGTTGTAAATGTTTTTAACTTGCTTTAAAAATATCTTTCATCTTACATCATTTATGTAGTTATCATTTTATTTCACTCTTTTTTTCTTGGCAGTCATTTTAAAGTCCTCTTTTTTAACCAATGTATAGCTCCCACAAATTTTTCTCTCTCTCTTTTTTTAATTCATACTTCTTCTATTCTTGATTTCTAACTTCCTTAGAATAACAGAAGCAAATACTGTGCTCTAAAATATACTGATTCTTTTAATCACTCACCACATCCCTATGAAGTAAATACTAGCATTTTTCCTATAGTAAAGATGAGGCCACAGAGCAGTTAAGTAACTCCCCCGAGTGACACCGCCAGTAAGTTGTGGAGCTAAATTCTAACCACGCAGTTGGGTTTTGTGTCTGTGCTCTTAAGGATTGGGATGTAGAATCTGCCGTCCCTCACTGTCAAGTGAAATATTGTTTCCTTTGTGAAAATTTCCTTCTTATCAACTTCTTCATTTTCCAAGGTCTTGATCATGCTGTCAGTTATATGTCATCCTTCATCAAATCACTTCTTGCTAACGGAGAGAGATTTGGAGATGCTCAAGTTGAAGTGAGAAGTGACTGAGCCATGAGCCAAGGATGTTGGCAGCCAGAGGCGGGGACAAAGGAAATTCCTCCAGTGGAAGGGCCCTGCTGATGCCACTCAGTGTCACTGATTTCAGACTCCTGGCTTCCAGAAGTTGGGAAAATAAATTTCTGATTTTTAAGCCACTCAGTTTGTGATAATTGGTTACAAACGCCACAGAAAACTAACACCCCCATCCCTCAGCTATATGGTACAGGCTGTCCTTGTCACTGTCTTTATGTGAAGGAGAGGGATAATTTTAGTATTTTGTTTTAAAAATGTTAATCATAACCCTATTGGGTGCTAGGTTTGGGGATAAACATCTGACACAGCATCTGTACTCTGGAAGAGCTTGGGTCAGCAGTGGACAGAGCCAAGCAGGGCAATTTCAAAAAAAAATATGGTGGAGTATGGGTTGAGAGACTGGGGACTTCTACAGGATCCCACAGGAGGATGTAAACTTAGAGAACCAAGGGTGGCCTCCTCAAGAAGGTGACTTTCAAACTGAGGCCAGCAGAGGCATCAAGAGTGAACCAGGCAAAGAGTGACATTCCTGGTATTGGGATGACCATGTACAAAGGCAGCTGGGATTCACCTCTCAGGTCCTTTGCCTCTTAAGCATCTTTTTTCTTTCAATTAATTCATAAGAGTCACACAATATCTTCTCTTCTATGTGCTTCTGTAGCACGGTAGTACTTTATACAGTTTTACTCATAACCCAGGGGCTAACGGGCAATTTTAATATAATGAGCTTCCTTGTTTTCTCCTCTTATGGTGTTCTTCAGTAGATCAGCCCTGGAGTCAGGCATGGGAGATCTAGTTCCCACGATAGTAAAAATGGCCTAATCTCACCATTCGGCTAGATGGCTAACTCTCTGTGGGTAGGAATGGATTCTCCCATCTCACTTGGATCTCGCCCTGGCCTTTGGGCCAGGAACTGTACATAGAAGGCAAGAGGAAAATGTGTATCAACAGCTGTGCTGTCGTTACCTGCCTTTATCAAGCAAGAGGCCACGTTTAGGTCCACATCCTACGCAGCTCTTAGTCAATGAGTCCTTTATCAGTGTCTAATAGGAGATTTGAAGGTGTTTGTTCCCTACTCCCATCGACATCATCATCATGTGATTTGTGCTGTATTCAAAGAGCAACACAAAGATTTGGAGACCATGTCTCGTGTTTATTTTGGACTTGCCAAACATCTTTGAAGGTCAGAAGAACAGTTTGATAACAAGGGAAATCAAGAATTTGAATATATTTTTAAGCTTTCTTCTTTCAGAATTGAAGGCAGCAAGGGAAGGATACAGAAGCTCAGGAAATGGCTGGCTGCGTAGACAAGATGGTCTCACTTCAGAGTACAGCTGAATACATAGAGCAACCTCTTCTCCCTCCCCCATTTGACAAACATTGGGTTGGCTGAGTTACATAGCCAGCTCTGCTTCAGAAGGTCTCTGTTTATCTTTGTAAGGACAATTAAGTGGCAGGAATGTGTAATTTAGTGAAGCACTGCCAAAACAAACAGCTCTCTAAAAACGTTAGGCAGAAATGGCTATTGTTGCTGGTGCTTCTGGGAGGGTCAGAAACCACTTGCTAATAGCTTGATTCCATTTCTCTGCAGACAGGCTGATCCTATTGCGGAAGAGGGACCATGTGGTCTGCTGGTTAGAGAGAAGTCCTGGAAGCCCGAATGGGCCCGCGTCTTATAACATAGCTGAGCAACTGACTCACTGCATAGCCTAGGTTACATCGCTTAACCTCATGGGGCTTGTTGTCCACCCAGCTGGAAAATTTGGTAAGAAGTGAGGTTGGACTGAAAATCATTTGTGGTGCAGCTGAGTTGTTTTTCCACAGGGTACAGGAGGAGACTGACAGGTCTGACTGAAGGCAAGCCCGGTGGACTCCAGTGGGTAAAGGTAGGCCTCAGAAGATACAACGAGAGTTGGTTCAGGCTGGCGCAAGTATTCTATAAAGAAATCTTCTCCTCTCTGCTGAACTGACATACATGTATTTCTACCTCTGTCCCCATATGGCCTCAGTCCATAATCCTAGTTCTTTGTAAACGGACATTGGTTGGATGAAGATTCCCAGTTCACAGCGACTGTCGCCCCGCGCAAGGCAAGTACTCGGCATTATCCCATGTCTTCCTTGCTACAGGAAACAGCAGAATCTCCAGGGACTTAGAGTTGGAGCGGCTCTGCTGATTAAGAGCTAAGTTGGAAGGAAATGAGAAGCAAGGCTAAGAATTTACATAAAACACTATGAACCTGAATGTAAAGATGATCAATTAAAAGCTAGTAAGTGAAAAGAGAAAACACGTTGATGAAGAGAATGTTTATCATAATAGAAAATTGAAAATTAATTCTGCTTTGGGTATTTAAAGACATTAAAAGCTGTCCCAGAGATGTTGGATTCAGATTCCAGGGTATAGAGTTTCGATTATTTTGTCAGTGCAGATAGGACTTTGAAGGTGAGACTTCTGATAAAACCCACAAAATTCCAGATAGCGATTTACTCTAAACTATGAAGGGAATTTCCAAAGGGCCTGGGAAACTGATCATTATGCTTGAATTGACTATTTTATTCCCAAGGTCAATAATAGTTGGTTTTTGTTTAAAATTGATGGGAGGGGAGGGAGGGGAAGGGGGGAAGGGAAGGACAGCAGAATAAAATAGACATAGTATTGCTGTATGTATATACGTGATGTATGACCAATGTGATTCTGCAACTGTACACTCAGAAAAATGAGAAATTATACCCCACTTGATTCAAATGTATGATATGTCAAGATCATTGTACTGTCATGAGTAACTAATAAAAAAATTATATTTTAGTTAGGCTAGCCCTTAATAGGTCAAGAGAGTTGCTTGGGGTCAAATAAATCATTAGGTGGGGAGCAGAAATAACAAGACAGAAGTGGTTGTTCACTGTCTAACTGCTGTCCACAAATCTATAGACACCATCTGAAAGACTTGAGCATTTTTAGCATTTTTTTCGTCTTATCACTCATGAAAACTTTCATCTTATAACAGTGACTAAGAAGACCCTCAGTACCCATTTGAAGTGTGTTCACTTCTTGGTGATTCTGGACAGGTTTTCAGGAATTGGCTCAATGTTTGAAGCCCTTGAGTCTTCCATAGGAGGGTATGTGGTTCTAGCATTACTTCCAAAGAATTGAGAGGAAAACATCGCCAGCATCCTAGGGTTAATGAAATTAATGGAATGATAAGAAATTAAGAATGAGAATAAGAAGATAAATTCAAAAGAAGCCACAAGAGCTGGGCCTGGTGGTGGCACATGCCTGTAATCCCAGTGGCTTGGGAGGCTGAGACAGGAGGATCATGAGTTCAAAGCCAGCCTCAGCAAAATAAGCAACTCAGTAAGACCCTGTCTCTAAATAAAATACAAAATAGGACCGGGGATGTGGCTCAGTGGTTGAGTGCCTCTGAGTTCAATCCCCCATATGCCCCTTCAAAAACAATAAGTGAAAAAATAAATCCTTAATAGTAGTATATTGAGCCTAACTTACCTGGTTTACTTATGTGATTGACAACTGCCTGTCATTTGTTCTTTCATTTAGCAAACATTCACATCTGACCATCAACTTGCAAAGCCCTGCCATAGGCACAGATCATAATTTGAAGATAACAGGTAACATGGCAATCTGAAATACATAACATGTGTGCACATGCACAAAACATCTACATTTCTTATTAATATACACATGCCAAGTTAGTACCTTAGAACAAAATTTAATGGGCATTTAGCTTTTAAAAGGGGGGAATAATTTATTTAAATAAAATACAATTGATAAGGATAGAAAGAATTCATGACAAAAATTGTACCATAGATAAACGACCAGAGGACTGAGAATGCAAGGTATATTGTGTAGACAGTAGTAGGTGCAGGAAGGTCCATTTAAGGAAATGTAGGATTCAATAATCATAAAAATATTTGAATTAATTTCTTTTGAAAAAATAAGAGACACAGAACAGCCAAAGCAATCCTTAGCAAGAAGAGTGAAGCAGGAGACATCACAATACCAGAACTTAAACTATACTACAGAGACATAGTAACAAAAAGGATGCTATTGGCACTAAAATGGACACTAGACCAATGGTATACAATAGAAAACACAGTGACAAATCCATATGAATACGGTTATCTCATTCTAGACAAAGGCACCAAAAACATTCATTGGAGAAAAGAAAGCCAATTCAACAAATGGTGCTGGGAAAATTGGAAATCCATATGTAGCAAAATAAAATTAAACCCCTACCTCTCATCCTGCACAAAAACAAACTCAAAATGGGTCAAAGATAAGGCACTACAACAGAGACCCTTTGCCTAATAGAAGAAAAAGTAGAATCAAATAATTACCATGTCAGCTTAGGAACTAACTTCCTTAACAAGACTGTTAAAGTGTAAGAAATAAAATAAAGAATCAATACAAAGGATGGATTCAAATTAAAAAGCTTCTTCTCAGCAAAGGAAATAATCAATAATGTTAAGAGAGAGCCTGCAGGATGGGAGAAAATCTTTATCACACACACCTCAGATAGAGCATTAATCTTCAGGATATATAAAGAACTAAAAAAACTCAATATCAAAAAAAAAACACAAACAAATAACCCAATCAATAAATGAGCTATGGAACTGAACAGACACTTCACAAAAGAAGAAATACAATTGATCAACAAACAAATGAAAAAATGTTCATCATCTCTTGCAATTAAAGAAATGCACATCTAAACTACTCTAAGATTTCATCTCATGCCAGTCAGAATGGCAATTATCAAGAATACAAGCAACAATAAATATTGGCAAGGATGTGGAGGAAAAGGTATATTCATACATTGCTGGTAGGACTGCAAATTGGTGCAACTATTATGGAAAGCAGTATGGAGATTCCTTGGAAAACTTAGAATGGAACCACGATTTGACCCAGCTATCCCCACTCCTCAGTTCATATCCAAAGGACTTAAAATTAGCATACTACAGTGATGCAGCCACATCAATGTGTATAGCAGCTTAATTCACAATAGCCAAACTATGGAACTAACCTAGATGTCCTTCAACAGATGAATGGATAAAGAAAATGTGATATCTATACACAATGGAGTATTACTCATTCTTAAAGAAGAATGAAATTATGGCATTTGCTGGTAAATACATGGAACTGGAGAATATTACGGTAAGTGAAATAAGCCAATTCCAAAAAACTGAAAGCTGAATGTTTTCTCTGATGTAAGCATGCTAATTCACAATAAGGTGGGAGGGCTACAGAAGAATAGGGGTACTTTGGATTAGGCAAAGGGGAGTGAAGTGAGGGGAGGGGATATTGGGATAGAAAGGATAGTAGAATGAATCTGACATTATTACCCTATGTACATATATGAGTACATGACCGGTGTAATTCCACATCATGTACAACCAGAAAAATGATAAGTTATACTTCATTTATGTATGATGTGTCAAAGAGCATTCTACTATCATGTAGAATAATTAGATCAAAGAAAAAATATATATATCACTAAAAAAATCCTTGAATGATAGACTTCTTCCTAAAGGAATGGGAGTAACTGAGTGATTAAGCTATCAATTTCTTTGATAACCATTGCTGTAGTACCTCTTATGTACCAGGTTCTTTGCTGGAATTCAGAAATTCAGGAAAAATAAGATAGTGTTCCTGCATTTGGGGTACGTACATCTGAGTGGGGAAATCTCTATACACAAATAATAGACCAAATTATTGTGTACTGGTATACCCTTAGACTGAAGATAATAAGAACTTTAAATAAATATCTAAGCCTAGTAAGTTGAGTCTTTTATCACAATTGTATGTGTCAGAAGTTGTAAGAATGTTTTTAGTATATTCTGAGATTAAACAAATATACAGAATAATAGGACCATATTTCTCACTGTCAAAGAAAGGTAGATTGCATTAGAATTGGAGGTAACACTATGAACTCACTTCAGGCATATATAAATAAATCTATTTTATCTATTCTTGGGTTTTCTAAACAGTAAATAAGAAATAGATGTATAGCTAATATATACATATGTCTGAAGATGTATAGATATAGAAAGAAAATATACCTACATGAATATAGGTGTATGTATACATTTGTGTATACAGATGTCTGTTTCTAATGCTTACTTGGAAGATCTAGAAGCTCTAATATCCTCATAGTAATGGGCACATCTGATGCCCAGATATTCATTTCCAAATACCACCCATTCTCCACCAAAGAAATAAGGACCATATGGAGAATGGATGATCTCATGGCTAGTGAAGGAAAGTTCAAGATGAATCTAGAATATCTTCTTGTGCAATAAATTAAGAAAATTCTCAAAGAATAAGGACACCAAAGGAAGTTTGAAGTATCCACCATTGCCACATTTTGGATAATTTGAGTATCAAAATAAACAATATTTACAAATAACCTATTAAATAAAATGGGAATCTATAAGTTCATAATGGTATAAATGAATGAATGAGGGAGAAAGCTATTACTTTATAGAATACCATGAAACATGGTAGGAATAAAAGAGCTTTAAAAGTCACAAACATTTTTGTAATGATTGATGCAGCAGATCAATAGATGCTAGAACTAGTTAGCAAAGTTTGACAAGACAAAGTTATCTTCTTAACATCAAAATATCTTTTCTTATGCTACATATTAATAACAAAGGTAAATGATGAATTTAAAAAGGAGAAACTGGCAAACAAACACTTTCTGATCCTTGTATTGCAGCTCAACATTCCCAGTTTTGGGACATACTAGACACCGTGTGTCTACTAAGTAAGCAGGACTTAACATGTCATCATGAGGCTCCTCAAAAACGTTTCAGCTCACTGTTGTCCTGAGCCAACGTCACACATCCCTGGGTTATATTTTCCTCTTTCAAGTTCTCATATTATACTGTGAATATTTCTAGTACTGTGTTTATTATATGCAGGATAAATATGTATTAATTGGATTTGCATCCTCAAGGACTGTGGTTCTTAGGACCAGGGACAGAGTATTATTTATCTTCCTGAACTCTATACCATCTTCCTACATATTGACTCCATAATCACATCTATTAAACTATTTCAGGTACTTATTTACATGACTTTTTCTCTTGTTTTAGTGAGAAAATCCAATGGTGGCTTAAACAAGAAAGCCCCTTCATTTCCCTATAGAAAATTAGGTCTGAACATAGGCAGTGACATAGCAGTTCAGTGATGTTGGCACTAGTGGGCATCTCAATAACAACCAGTTATCTCCATCTCAAGAAAGCTGCCATAGCTCCAAACACCATGGTCTGTCCTTAATGGGGGTCCCAAGAAGTAAGAGTACCTTTTATCATGAGGACAATTCTTCCCCAAGTTCCCAGTAGGCTTCCAATTAAGTTTCAATCACATGCTCACTCCTCAACAAATTAAAAATCATTCCCTCTGGGCAGATGCACCACTATCTAGACAAAATTGAGATTCTGATAATAAGAAAGGTGGGGCTCTATTGAACAGGCATCACTAGGCCAGCCATTCTCCCCCATTATATAAAGTATGTTCATGCCAAATTATGCCATTATACATGAGCTCTCTTATTTTTTTTTTTTGCATACAATTCTTAATACACCTTTATACCACAATTTATCATATTTTCTTTATTGTAACTTCTTGAATTTCAGAGACTGATTCTTATTCATTTTCCTTTTGTACTTCCACAGTATAGCACAACACCTGACAAGAGGTGCTCAGTAAATATTTGTTGAAAAAATGGAAATGACCAAGTATGGAATATTTTTTAAATGATCACCATGGAGAAGTCACAAATTTATAAAATTTTACAGATTCTTATAATCTCAGATCCTGGCTGCTAACTCTCAACTCCCCTCACTCGAGATAAATAGAAGAGAAGCATGAAATCCTAAAGGGTTTTCATTTGGGGGTGGCTAATCTAGGGTTAGTAAGATCAAACATGAGAACTTGATAGCAGAGAGGCTGATGCATCTGTTGAAAAGCTTTGCATTTTAAAATATCAACAGTTGAGCTTACACATAGCAAGAACTGGACAGGGAGGCAGGCTTCAGGAGTTGTCTATGAAGTCACTGAAGACTCAGCTGTCAGTTCCAGGCTCACACAACCAGAGGAGACAAAAGAAACTAGCTCTTCTTGTTTTTAGGACCAAGGAAATCCTTCTCCAAGGCACATGCTAGAGGTTCTTCTTTTTTTTTTTTTTCTTACATACGTGACAATAGTGGAGTGCATTACATTTATAATTATCCATTCACAGCACAATTTTTCATAACTCTGTATATAAAGTATGTTCATGCTAAATTATGCCATTATACATGAGCTCTCTTATTTTTTTTTTTGCATACAACTCTTACTACACCTTTGTAACACAATTTGTCATATCTCTGTTTGTATATAAGGTATGTTGACACCAAGTTCACATCTTCATACATGTATTTTGTATAATGATGACTGTCTTTTTCCACCATCCTTGCTATTCCCATTCTCCCTCCCTTTCCCTCCCACCCCTACTCCCTATCTAGAGGTAATTTTCCTCCCATGCTCTCCCTCCCTGCCCCACTTTGAGTCACCCCCCTTATATCAGAGAAAACATTCAGCATTTGTTTTTCGGGATTGGATGCTAGAGGTTCTAACCTGGCAGATTTGGTCACATCCCCTTTCCTAAGCTAGGAAAGGAAGCAGGATCCATCAGTATGACCTGGTTAGAGTAACTATTCAGGGTGGGATGGATGTTGGAGAGGAAATTATATGGCTACGGGTCTGGGTCAGGAGTTGGTGCCACAGAGTAGGTTAAGAGGTTTCAAAACTTGAACTTTTTATTGACTATGGCAAATAATTGTTATGACAGTAGGATGTAAGAGAGATTTTGGAGAAAGGAATCATTAATTTAATACAGGAGAGGGGTATCAAGTGAGAGGGAGGAATCAGAAAGGCTTTTGAGGTTGAATTTCTTTTCAAAATTGATCTATAGCAACAAGACAAAGAAGGGGAGCCACTTACTATTTCCAGAAAGTTGGAAACTATTCCCAGACTTAAAGTTCAGCTGTGGTTAACAATGAACAAACAAACAAAACTCAAAGTAACCAGCAGAATGCAGGACGCAGAGCATTTTATTATGTGGTTTGAAAGGGGTCAGGTCAGCAAAGAACACATATGCAACAAATTCCTCGTGTGGCCTCCAACCACTTTATCTCCCAGAAGTCTGAAAAAGTGATAAGGACAAGTTATCCTACCCCTAATTTTGATCAATCAGGACAAACTAGTTGGATAAGAGCATAGCCAGTAGGGAGAAAGTAACCGCTTCAGATTTTGAGAAAATGGAGGAAAAGTAGCAGCTCAGTAAGTCACTATTACCAGGGGCACAATTTTCAAAGTTTAGCATAAAAAAAATAAACAAAGAAACCAACAAACAAATAAAATAGAAGGTTGGTAAATGTAGAGGAGCAAGGTTTGTTTTGGCTAACAGTTTCACAAGTTCAGTCCCTGGCTGGCCAACTCCATAGCTCCTGACATCAAAGAAGGAGCAAGAGAGCTCTGCTCACCAAGGACAAAATAAAACTCCCAAAGCACATCCCCAGTCACTACTTCCATAATTCCATTTTTGAGGTAATTCTCCTAGACATGCATAGAAAGTTCAACCAGGAGAGAAAATCTGAAATCTCCTATCCTCACCAAGCCTGCCCCTACTTATCTCCCCAAACATAACAACTGGAATGTTCCAGAAAAAACATTCTATAAAGTTTTTTTTTTAAGTTAAAGGCTAAAAAAGATGCACAAAAAATTAGATATCTATCAAAATTAGAGGTTTAAATACAATATAAACTGATGACAGAATCAAAATAGCACATATTTAATTTCCCCCTTTCCTCCTTTCATCTCTCTTTTTATATTTCTTATCTCCTCATCTTTTCTTTGTGTCTTTTTTCCCCCCATCAAGTAGGAAGACTGAAGCTTCTGGTCTGAGAGAACCGAAGATCTAGCCAAGAGAAGAGCTGGCCCACCTCCCTGGCTGATCTGAATGAATCAACTTGGGGCCATGGTGAATTTATCTGGGGGAGCTGGGAAGACCCAGCGATGACATAGTGGAAATGCTTCTCAGTATGTTAAAGGAATGTTGGCAATGAAAGGGAATCAGTTTCCAGTTTCCAAAAGATGGGTCAATGTGGATGCCCAAGTAACAGTCACTGCAAATGGAACTTGAGCAAACATCTAGAATCAATTATTAAAGATGTGAGTGACAGGACAAGAAGATTTAGAGAGCCAAGTTGTCCTAGACCAACCTCATCCTCTTTTCTGACAGGCTTGCTGAAACAGAATCAATAAGGAAAACTGTGGACATGATGGGTCCAGATTTCAAGAGATAGTGGACAATTATATTCTTGCAGAAAAGTGGAGAATATGGTCTCAGTGCAAAGAGATGCATGTGGCTTTCTAACTAGCAGGGCCAGCATAGGCAAAGGGTACTGAAGACTGGTCCACTTTGATGGATAGTAAGATCTGGAAAGTGGTGTCCAGGGAGGCATCATCTACCTCATCTCACTTAACAAGGACATAGATGGCAGGTGATTTGGGCCTTATCTGACAAACTTTTTTTTAAGAGAGAAAATTTTAATATTCCAAGTGTGAATAAAATATAATTTCTAAAAAATTTAATATCCTATTGATTTTTGTCAAGATAAAATCTTTGAAGTTCCTTATGTTAGACTTATTTCAAAAATGGCTATAATCATTCACCCCTTCCTATGCATACATCCATTGAAACAAGGCCTTGCCACATCTCTCAAAACTAGGTGGTCTATGTCCCTATCCTTTTACTCTGAAGTGGCCTTGTGATTTTTCTGGTCATTACAATGTGGCAGAAGTGATGGTATAGGAGTTCTTGGTTTGATGTGGCCATCTCTCTGTCTGGCAGCATCCTATGAACGAGCCCAGGCTAGCCTGCTGTATCATGAGAAGCACATCACCTCCACACCCAACTGTCAGCCAACCAACTGCCAGCATAGGAGGAAGGCCATCCAAGACCTGTGGATCCCTGCCTGTCACCTGACCCCTGACACAAGACCAAGCCCCGTAGTGATCAGACAGGCCTGGGCCAGTTCAGCAGAACTTCACAGCTGCCTGGCTTATGAACAATAATAAAGACTTACTGTCTGAAGCCCTGGGATTTGGAGGTGGTTTGCTATGTAGCAAAAAGGCCATTGTTGCAGCCCACATGTGCTGTCCTGCTTTATCTTGTCTTGCTACTCTGGCACTCAAACCCCATACTTTGGCCGAGCTGTGAACCGATCATATATCAGTTCCCCTGAATTGTTTCAAAATTGTAAAATCTCTGCTGAGTCTCCTCCCTCACCCATCCTCCTTCAGTGGACTAATTCCTATCCACCTCTGAGATATCTCAAGCACCAGTTGAATATTCCTTGAGTCTCCAAACTCTTTCCTGCTCCATGCTGAGTGCTTTCCTCCTGTGTCCACAGATGGTCTCTATCTGTGCCTTTGTAGTAGGAATTATCCAGTTGTGTTCACTCATCTTTCTATTCCTTTTCACTGTGAATTCTTTGAAAGTAGAAATCATGTCCTTTGTCTTTTATTCCGACAACTAGTACAATTTATCTCACAAATATCAGTACCCTCTAAATATTTGCTAAGTGAATTAAATGCTTTTAAAGAATAAAAGTACATTTAGTCTTAGAAAAAGAAAGAGAGGCTGACAAATTTAATCTATAATTAGCTTGAGAATAGCCACAGTTTACCAATTCAACCTTTATTTGTTCAGAGTAACCAGTTAGCTATTTACCCCATTGATGAAAACTGCTGTGTCTGTAAAGGGTGGTGGAAAGACACCCTGGACACTCACATTAAGTCTTTATTTATTTTGGTACCAGGGATTGAACTGAGGGGCACTTGACCACTGAGCCACATCCCCAGCCCTATTTTGTATTTTATTTAGAGACCAGCTCTCACCAACTTGCTTAGTGCCTTGCTTTTGCTGAGGCTGGTTTTGAACTTTCAATCCTCCTGCTTCAACCTCCAGAGCCTCTGGGACTATAGGAGTGTGTCACCACGCCTGGCTAAATTTTTCTTTTTGACAGGGACCAAGATCATTCAGTACCAAGTCTGGGAGGCCCATCTTCTATCCACAATGGAGTTACTGATTCTATCAGAAAGAGGCAATGTTAGAAGCAATATCTGGAGTGCATGGAAAGTATTTATTTGTCACCTCAAGAAAAAGACTTCAAAGCAACATAGTCTTGTTCTTCATATCACTTTTAAGGGTTATCATATAAAAGAGAAACTCACTCTCCATGTTTCCAAAAGGCAGGCCTCAGACCTATGGAGGTAGGATTTAACAGATACAGGGATAGATTTTCCAATGATTAAAAATTTTATTTTTTCAGTGAAATGAAAAATTCTTGAACAATAATGTCTTCTTTTTTCCTGGTGATATCCAAGAGGAACTGGCTGACAACATAAAAGTTACAAGAAAATTTCATACTGTGGGAAAAGATGGAGTCCTCTTGCGTTTGCTATTCATCAAGAAATTACTTTTTGAACAGACCAATGCCAGAGCCCAGCCCCAGGCCTAGAACCACCACTCCAACCCATGCAAGAGCGAAAGCCAAGGTTAGTCACAGGACTGCCCAGCCGACCAGCAGACCATGCCAGAACCCAGGGCCAGGCCTAGGACGACCCCCAACCTGGCATAGCCATGCTTGGAGCAGCCAAGGCCTGCTCCACCTCCATCTTGGGACACTGCAGCCATCACCATAACCCTCCCCATTCAGTAGCCTCTCCCTTGGAACAACAGATAGGGCCTAGAAGCAGCTGCATCTCTGAATAGACAGCCCACCCTTTCAACCCCATCTCTAAAAGTGATTTCATCCGTCCATCTTGGGACACACCCACTGCTACCTTGAGTTATCTACACTATTGCCACCACCACTTTAGTTGCAGGAGCATTTATTGTGGGACACCAGCCACGTTCTAGAAGCCCAACACCAAGGTGAGGTACAGGTAATCTGCAGGAACACTATAAGATTACAGGGTTGAAACTAACACCTCAGATCTGCACTGCAAGAAAGGAAGATACATAGACAGAGGAAAGTGCCCCAAACAAACCAACATACTACAATAATAGAATTCATGGACAGCACAGTTGATGAGATGTCAGAGAAGGAGTTCAGAATGAACACAATTAAAATGATCTATGAATGAAAGAATGACCTGAGTGAGCAAATACAGGTAAAATTTGATTGTTCCAAAAAAGAGAGAGGGAGAAAATACAGGTAACAAAGTACTACTTCAAGAAAGAGATACAAATTCTGAAAAAGAAATCCTTGAAACGAAGGAAACAATAAATGAAATAAAAAAACTTAATAGAAAGCATCACCAACAGACTAGATCACTTGGAATACAGAACATCAGATAATGAAGGCAAAATATACAATCTTGAAAATAAAGTTGACCTAACAGTGAATATGGTAAGAAACCATGAACAGAACATACAAGAATTATGGGATAACATCAAAAGACCAAATCTAAGATTTATTGGGTTAGAGGAAAGCACAGAGATTCAAACCAAAGGAATGCACAATCTCTCCAATGAAATAATATCAGAGAATTTCCCAAATATAAAGAATGCATTGGAAAATCAAATACAAGAAGCTTACAGGATACCAAATGTACAAATTTTCAACAGATCTAAAACAAAACACACTATAATGAAAATGCCTAGCATACAGAATAAGTATAGAATTTAAAAGCCACAAGAGAAAGGAATTAAATTACGTATAGGGGAAAACCAATTAGGATCTCTGCAAATTTTTCAACCCAGACCCTGAAAGCTAGAAGATCCTGGAGCAACATATACCAACCTCTGAAAGAAAATGGATGCCAGCCAAGAATCTTATATCCAGAAAAATTATGCTTTAGATTTGATGATGAAATAAAAACCTTCCATGATAAACAAAAGTTGAAAGAATTTACAACTAGGAAGTCTGCACAACAGAACATCCTCAGCAAAATATTCTATGAGGAAGAGATAAAAATCAACAAAGGGAAAACCAACCAAAAGAGAAATCAAGTTAAGTTAAATACTGAAAGTAAACAAAAATGACTGGGAATACAAACCATGTCTCAATAATAACCCAGAATGTTAATGGCCTAAACTCACCAATCAAAAGACATAGACTGGCAGATTGGATTAAAATAAAAGAACATACCACTCACATGGACTGCATAAACAAGCAGGGGTTTTCATCCTCATATCAAATAAAGTAGACTTAAAGCCAAAGTTAATCAGAAGGGAAAAAGAAGGACACTTCATACTGCTTAAGGGAACCATACATCAATAAGACATAATAATTATGAATATATATGCCCCAAACAATGGAGCATCTATGTTCATCAAAAAACTCTTCTCAAGTTCAAGAGTCAAATACTCCACAATACAATAATTCTGGATGACCTCTTTCACCACTGGATAGATCTTCCAAACAAAATCTAAACAAACTGTAGAACTCAATAATACAATCAATAACTTAGACTTAATAGATATATAGATATCCCATCCATCAATGAGTGAATATACTTTCTTCTCAGCAGCACATAGATCCTTCTCTAAAATATACCATATATTATGCCACAAAGCAACTCTTGGAAAATACAAAAAAAGCTATCCTGCATTCTATCAGATCATAATGGAATGAAATTAGAAATAAATGATAAAATAAAAAATAGAAGTTCCCTCAACACCTGGAGACTAAATAATATGTAATTAAATGAACAATGGGTTGCAGAAGACATCAAAGAGGTGATTTAAAAAATTTTAGATGTAAATGAGAACACTGATGCAACATATCAAAATCTCTGGGACACTATGAAGGCAGTTCTAAGAGGAAAGTTCACTGCATGGAATTAATTCCTTAAAAGAAGAAAAAGTCAACAAATAAATGACCTCACATTGCATCTCAAAACCCTAGAAAAAGAACAAACCAACACCAAAAGCAGTAGAAGACAGGAAATAATTAAAATCAGAGCTGAAGTCAATGAAATTGAAACAAAAGAAACAATTGAAAAAATTGAGAAAACAAAAACTGGTTATTTGAAAAAGTAAATAAAATTGATGAACCCTTAGCCATGCTAATGAAGAGAAGAAGATAGAAAGCTCAAATTACTAACATCTATGATGAAAAAGGAAATATCATGACAGACACCACAGAAATACAGAAGATAATTAGAAATTATTTTTAAAATTTGTACTCCAATAAAATAGAAAATATCAAAGGCATCAACAAATTTCTAGAGTCATATAATTTGTCCAAACTGAATTAGGATGATTTACACAAGTTAAACAGCTCAATTTCAAGCAATGAATATAGAAGAAACCATCAGAAGCCTACCAACTAAGAAAAGCCCAGGACCATATGAATATACAGCTGAGTTCTACAAGACCTTCAAGAAAGTACTAACACCAATTCTCCTCAAATTATTCCATGAAATAGAAAAAGAGGGAACACTTCCAAACACATTCTATGAGGCCAATATCACTCTGGATTCCAAAACCCCACAAAGACACATCAAAGAAAGAAAACTTCAGACCAATATCTCTAATGAACATAGATGCAAAAATTCTCAATAAAATTCTGGCAAATCAAATACAAAAATATTTCAAAAAGAGAGTGCACCACAATCAATTGGGGTTCATCCCAGGGATGCAAGGTTGGCTCAATATATGGAAATCAATAAATGTAATTCATTACATCAATAGACTTAAAGAATCTCATGATCATCTCAATAGATGCAGAAAAAGCAATTGACTAAATATAGCACTCCTTCATGTTCAAAACACTAGAAAAACTAGGGATAACAGGAACATATCTCAACATTGTAAATGCTGTCTATGCTAATCCCCAAGCCACATCATTCTAAATGGAGAAAAATAGAAAGCATTCCCTCTAAAAACTGGAACAAAACAGGGATGCCCTCTTTCACCACTTCTATTTAACATAGTTCTTGAAACTCTAGCCAGAGCAATTAGACAGATGAAAGAAATTAAAGGAAAAGAAGAAATCAAACTATCACTATTTGCTGACAACATGATTCTATATCTAGAGGATCTAAAAAATTCCACCAGAAAACTTCTAGAACTAATAAATGAATTCAGCAAAGTAGCAGGAAATAAAATGAACACCCATAAGTAAAAGACATTTTGTACATCAGTGACAAATGCTCCAGGAAATCCACTCCATTTACAATAGCCTTAAAAAACATACTTGGGAATCAACTTAATGAAAGAGGTGAAAGACCTCTACAATGAAAACTATAGAATTCTAAAGAAAGAAATTAAAGAAGACTTTAGAAGATGGAATGATCTCCCTTGTTCTTGGATAGGCAGAATTAATACTGTCAAAATGGCCATACTACCAAAAGCACTATACAGATTTAATGCAGTTTCAATCAAAATCCCAACGACATTGCTGTTAGAAATAGAGAAAGCAATCATGAAATTCATCTGGAAAAATAAGAGACCCAGAATAGCCAAAGCAATCCTTAGCTAGAAGAGTTAAGCAAGTGGCATCACTATACCAGACCTTAAACTATACTACAGAGATATAGTAACAAAAACAACATGGTATTGGCACCAAAATAGACTGGTAGACCAATGGTATAGAATAGAGGACACAGAGACAAGCCCACATAAATAAAGTTATCTCATACAGACATAAAATATATTGAAGAAAAGATAGCTTCTTCAAGAAATGGTGCTGGGGAAGCTGGAACTTATATGCAGCGAAATGAAATTAAGCCCCTATCTCTCACCATGCACAAAACTCAACTCAGAGTGGATTATGGACCTAGGAATTAAACCAGAGCCTGCACCTAATAGAAGAAAAAGTAGGCCCAAATCTTCATCATGTCAGATTAGGCCCTGACTTCCTTAATAAGACAGCTATAGCACAAGAAATAAAATCAAGAATCAATAAATGGGATGGATTCAAACTGAAAAGCTTCTTCTCAGCAAAAGGAACAATCAATGAGGTGAATAGAGAGCCTACAGAATGGGAGCAAATCTTTATCACACATACCTTAGATAGAAGACTAATATCCAGGACATATAAAGAACTCAAAAAACTTAACATCAAAAAAACAAACAACCCAATCAGTAAATGGGCCAAGGATTGAACACATACTTCTCAGAAGATGATATATAATCAGTCTACAAATATATGAAAAAATGTTCATCATCGCTAGCAATTAGAGAAATGCAAATCAAAACTACTCTAAGATTTCATCTCATCCCAGTCAGAATGGCAGCTATTATGAAGACAAACAACACAATAAGTGTTGGCGAGGATGTGGAGAAAAAGGCACACTCATACACTGCTGGTGAGACTGCAAATTGGAGCAACTGATATGGAAAGCAGTATGGAGATTCCTTGGAAAACTTGGAATGGAACCACTATGTGACCCCACTCCTCGGTTTATACCCAAAGGACTTAAAAACAGCATACTAAAGTGATACAGCCACATCAAAGTGTATATCAGCACAATTCACAATAGCTCAATTGTGGAACCAAACTAGATGTCCTTCAGTAGATAAATGGATAAGGAAATGGTGGCATATATACACAATTAAATATTACTCAGCATTAAAAGAGAATAAAATCAGCATTTGCAGGTAAATGGATGGAGTTGGAGAATATTATGCTAAGTGAAGTACGCCTATCCCCCAAAACCAAAAGCCGAATGTTTTCTCTGATATGTGGATGCTGATCCATGATGGGGATGTCGGGGGAACATGGGAGGAATGCAGGAACTTTAGATAGGGCAAAGGGGACAGAGGGGAAGGGAGGGGCCATGCGGATAGGAAAGATGGTGGAGTGAGATGGACATCATTACCCTAAGTACATGTATGAAGACACGAATGGTGTGACTCTACTTTGTGAACTACCAGAGACATGAAAAATTGTGCTCTGTTTGTGTACAATGAATTGAAATGCATTCTGCTGTCATGTATAAACAAATTAGAATAAATAAATAAATGTAAAATTTAAAAATGGCCTTATTGGGAATTGCCATGTACTACTTCCCACAAACTATCTGTACCTGTCACAACTACCTGTCCAATTTTAAACATGTACAATGCTTCCTGACTCCAAAGACTCTTCGCATGCAATCAGCACTTTTACCTCAACCATATTTGGTAGGAAATCCCAGCCCCTGGCCAAAAAGGACTGAGAGTGAGCACTTGACATTAGCCTGAAATTCAAAGATAGCAAGTTGGGTATTATGGTGGGACTGCCTTCTGGAACGACCATGGAGTAATATAGGAAGTTTCTCTGCAGATAAATACAATGTGGATGTTGCATGAGCCTCTAAGATACACCAGGCACAGTTCTGGGGCACGGTTGAGCCTTCAAGAAACAAAGCAGACAAAAACCCCTGTGTTCCTGAAACTCACAGTATGTGAGGGACAGGAAAAAAAAGATGAGAGGCAGAGAGAGAGCTAAAGAGCACAGCCCTGAGGCAGTCTTTGGGCTCTGTGGAGAAGCCTCCTGGTGCTGCAGTCAACTCCCCACCTTGCTGGTGCACACCAGCGTTGGTTTCTGTTACCTGCCACCTTAAGCGCCTTAACTGTGA
Organism: Marmota marmota marmota; assembly: GCF_001458135.2. NCBI lineage: Eukaryota > Metazoa > Chordata > Mammalia > Rodentia > Sciuridae > Marmota > Marmota marmota. Next base: position 1,206,588 of record NW_025999961.1, on the reverse strand, counting down.
CCCCACCTGAAATCCACCGACCCAGAGTCATTCTCCTCCCAACCACTCCGAGGCAAGGACAGAAGGCAAACCTTTTTTTCAGATCAATAGGTCAGAAGCTAGTAAAGCAAAAAGATTTCTCACCATCCTTCCATATACCACTTCTCTCTCATTTAGGGTCTCTGATGATTTTAGATCCCATAATAAGGAAGACAGAGAGAAGCTGTTTCCCCAGATATTCAGGAGGGCAGAGCAAAGGTTACATGATAGGCAGAGTTTTATGTTCTCTACAGCATCCAGGTATTATTATTATCTAATATTTCTACAGTGCTGTGTGATAAGCAAGGAAGGACATTCTCCACCCCAGCTTACAATAATAAATAAAATCATTCCAAAACAAGGAGGGGGGAAAAAAAAGCCTCTTTTCCCCCAAGAGCTCAGGGGATAGAGGCAAGTGAAACAATACCAGGCAGAGATGTGGCCTGAGCTGAGTCCGGGAAGTTTTAAATAGACCATGTCAGGGCACGGTTAGGTTTCCAGGGGCTTTTCAGCATAGCCGAGGGGAAGCTGTTTGGATGGTGGCAGGCTGCGGGTCCCAAGACAGTGTCTGCCCTATCATCCAAGGAATCTCTGGCCTTCAATTTTGGAATCTTTGGCTCAAGTGGGGTATGGCAGAGAGATTTTAAAAAGTAAAAACAACACCTAATCATTTTGCCAAATCTGCTTTTATTTTAATGACTCCTACAGTGAGATGCAGATCTTCTTTCAATTTTCTGCTTGCTGATTAATTTCCTGTTGACTCTGAAGGTAATTGAAAACCTCTTGGATGAAGCAGAAATAGCTCTAATGCAAGTGATTCTTGGTAATGAGTTTGAGTCATTTGGGATCAGACTTTGGGGGCTTCCTCTGAGCTCTGGGTGGTAGGTGGTTTGGGGCACTTCTTAATTTAAGATGTGTTCAATTGTGAATGTTTTCAACATAAAAACCATTCTTCCTCTTCTTCCAGTGTCCTGGCAGGGTCTGCCTCATGTTTATCTGTGCGTGTAGCAGACTTTAATGGATAGTTTAGTGCTAATGAAGGATTATTGAACAACACAAGCATCAACTTATGATCGAACATCAGATATCACCACCTTAATATCTAGTAGCTGTAGAAAATTCCAGTCCCATAGAATTATTTTTTTACTTTTTGGGTCACATCCTTTCAAGGGACTGCTTCATCCTCTCTCTATTTATTAGGCTTTATTTTCCCAAATTCCTAATCATTGTGTTATGTAGGGAAATTCAGCTTTCCACATCCAAGGCTAAACTAGCCTTTGGCTGACTGGAACACATCCCTGGGCTTGGCTAAACAGAAGGCCAAAAGCACAGAGGAAGGCATGATAGAAAAGGTTACATTATCCCTTTAACCTGGTCCCCTTTGAGCACAGCCACGCTCCTGGGTCATTCTTCCATCTGTCTGCCCTCTTTGTCCTAGAGGTGGTGTTGCCATTCTAGTCTGAGGTCAACTCCTTGATTTAAAAATCAGTCTATGACTGAGAAGCACCAGACCACCCACCATGTGGTATCTCTGCTAGGTGCTGGTGGGGCAGCAGAACTGTAGAGACATCAGAGCTGGGAAGACCCAAGGACAGCCAGCTCCTCTGCTCCATGATGAATAAAATCAAGACCAGCTTCACATCAGCCCAGAAGACTGAGTGGCTCACATGGTAGCTCAGGTCTTCTAGGTTCACATCCAGAAACACTGTGGTATGACCTTGGACAAATTACTTAGTTTCTCTATTTTATTATTAGCTCTGAGGCTAATCATAGAAGCTGTCTCATCAGGCTGATGGAATGAGTGAACTAATGCATGCAAAGTACTTGGAACAGTTCATGGTACATGCTCAATCTTATTAAGACCAGAGTCTTACCGCCAGTTAGGAAAGACCAGGAGAGAAACCAAGGCTTTGGCTTTTGGTTCCCTGTGCCTCTTTCTCTGCCAAGCTACAAAGGATAAGACAGAGATGAGCCTGTAAGGACTTGCTATCTAGCTGCGTGGGCAAACAGATATACCTGAAACAATCAGGAGCAAACATTAAGGAACAGAAAAAGGAACCAAGCAGTGATTCTCAAGCTTAGCTACACATTAGTATAACCTGGAGAATTTTTCAAAACCCTGATGGCTACACTATTCTCTAGACCAACTAAATCCAAATCTCTAGAGACGGGGCCCAAGCATCAGTACATCCTAAATCTCCCCAGGTAATATTGATATCAACCAAGGAAGAAAATCACTGACTGCAACAATCTTAACAACTTGATGGGCAATTTTAAGGAAGCAAATTTGTAAATACTTTGGAAAGTCAAAACCTGACCAAACTTCATGACTCTTTTTCCAGTCATTATTTCTTAAAGCTATCGCTGATTAGGCATTTATTATGTGCGCTGTCAGATGCCTCTCCTGTGTTACCTCATTGACCCAAAACAATAAACCTATTAACCAGTAATGATATTTCCATTTTACAGATATGGAAACTAAGGCCTGGAGAGATGAAGTCATTTGGCCAAGGTGATGCAGTTAAATGTGTGTTAGATCAGAGGCTCAAGCACAGGCCTTCTGACCCAAAGCCTGTATGAACTAACTTTACTGCTCTGCCCCCGAAAGACCCCTTCGCAGAAATGTTTCTCTCCTTTTCCACCCACCATCTGAAGGCAGAACACTCCCTAGTATCTCACAACCACCATAACCAGCACTGTGAAGCCAGCTCCAAAGCCGGTCATTTTTTAAAACCTAGATTTTTTTTTTTTTTTGCTTTTTCTCTATCTCCCCATTTTAATAGAAATTAACTGTCACCTTTCTCCATCACAAAGTTTTATACAGCCCTTTTCTAGCTAATTCCTACTGTCACTGTCCTTTCTAGCTACTTTCATACCTGGACTGCAGAAATTCCAACTTCCCTTCTAACCACCCAGACTTCTCCAACTTAGAAATACTCAACACACAGAGCAAAGCACCATCCTCAGCTCCTTGTATCCATCCCCGGTTATTTTACTCTTGAAAGTCTTCATCAATGGACTTTTCATTTTTTTCCTTCTTCTAAAGCCAAATTCCTTATTATGGGTATATTAATTAATTATCCATTGCTGTGTAGCTAGATTACCAGAAAGTTACTGGCTTAAAATAGCATGCATTTTTATCACACAGTTTCTATGGGTCAAGGATCCAAGAACAACTTGGTTGGATCCTCTGTAAAGGATTCCACTAGGCTAAAATTACAGAGTTGGTCAGTCTCATGTGAGGCTCACTGGAGAAGGACCACTTCTGAGTTCATAGAGGTTGCTGGCAGTAGTCAGTTCCTTGAGATTGTAAGACCAAAGTTCTCAGCTTCCTATAGGTTGTTGGCCAGAGATAGCCCCCAGCTCCACACCATGTTTTCCACAGGTGGCTCACGAATGGCAACTTTTATCCTCAAAGACAGCAATAGAAATTCTCTTGGCAGAGTAGGAATTACAATTGTGTAAAGTGGAATCACCTGCACAGTCATCATCAAATTGTTTTTTTCTGCATTCTATTGATTCGAAGTGAGCCAGAGGGCCTGCCCACACTCAAGGGAGAGGATGAAGGCAGGAATTTCAAGAGTCAACAACAAAAGGTCACTTTCAAGCTTGCCCTTCACAACAGATTATGGATACCCCACTGTTGCTCCTTCTGATTGTCCCCTCCCTTCTCCCCACCTCAATGTCCACTCCTCAGTCTTTATTCAAGTTACCCCAAATTTGGAATGCAAAGAGAAGTAAAATTTATTCTACCCCCAACCCATGTTCAAAAAATAGGGAAGGGCATTTGAGAGGAAGCCCTTCATTGTCAGTTTATACAATTTGGTAATGCAACCTAGGGTAAAAAGGAGCCGAAACACCAGCCCCCAAATGTTTCAAGAGTAATTTACATGAAATAAATGAAAATGTATATGACTGGGAGGAATGTGAGTTTTACTCAAATTATTTTATTTAGAAGGAAATTAATTCTTATTGTGCTGAGGGGGGTATAATTTTAGAGATTCAGAAAAAGAAGACATCATGGGCCATAGTAGAAGCCCCTTCATCTTTTCCCATTAACAAAGGTTAGCCCTATATATACTACCCCAACTCTAAATTTGTAGTCTTTCAAACTAGAGTTTACCCCTTTTCCCTGCTAAACCAAGCAGAAGTTAGGCCCAGGATAAAGGTCGCTGTAGAGAATACCTGAGGATTTCAAAACACAAGAAAGGGCCAAGTGGTATAGGACTTAAGACTACGTCCCAGTGCAATAATGTTTTACCTTAGCAAGAGGAGGCACGGCAGCGATAGGAATGTGCATATGAGTATCGACGTCATCTGTAAGAAACAGAAAATTCCTAAATAGCAGTGACTTAAACAAGAAAGAAGATTATTTCTCTCTCATATTCAAGAGGTCTGGAGGTAGCCAAAGCAAGGTTGGGAAATAATCCAAGAGACAGGGAACCTTCTCTTCCATCTGCTCTGTCATGTACAATCTCCATTTCCAAGGAGACTTCAGGGTCCAGGTGGTTGCTTGAGCCCCAGTCATTACATCTGCTTTCTAGTCAACAGGAAAGAAAAAGAAGATAGGAAAAGCACCTCTCTTCAACTTAAGAACACACTGGGAAAGTTGCACACACACTTCTGCTAACACCCCAGAAGGGAGTCCCATGGCCACACCTAGCTTCAAAAAAGGCTGAGTAGTATAGTCTTTAATTGATGAAGATTTGGGAAATATAAGGACAAAATTTCTACTAGTGGACATCAGTCTCTGGACAGGTGTGGAGGACATGAAGATGCACCACCCAGCTTCCACATCAAGGAAGGACCCCCACTGTTGGGGTGTTGGCACTTATTCACCTTCAGTTCCAGCACTGCCTGTGCTGCAGAGAGCCCAAGGGCTTGTCCTCCTGTTATAACTGGTTGCTAGGAGCACTGAGGCTGGCCTTTCAGACCAATGTGAGGCAACTGTGTAGGCCACTCAATCTTCAGGGCTCCTCTTGAGGTTCACTGAGGTTGCTATTGGGTATCTCAAAATTCTATTACTCCTTGTCCCAATCCTATATCTGCTCCCTTCCTTTAAGGTATTGAGCCCAGGGAGTACTACCTAATAGACATCCTATACCCTAAACTCTGCCTCAACAGGGAAACCAACCTACGATAACCAGAGGGTTTGGGGCTTACAAACAACGTATGTATAAAAGTAGAGATAAAGAGTTAATTTAAAAGGGGGTACATGGGAGACACTGGATTAGGGCTTTCTTAGCTGAAACCAGTTCTCATATGCACACCCTTATCCCTTCTCTACTCCTCTTGCTAAAGTAAAACTCCTTATTGCATGAGAACATAATCAAGTACTGTACATCTACAGTGGCCTTTATCCTGGACCCAGTGGGCCAGGAGGCTCGAGACCCAGGAAGGGCCTTGTGGAGATGAAGTCTGAAGGCAGTCTGCCAAGGAATCTCCTCTTGCTTGTGGGAGGGCCACCTTTTTATTCTTGTGTTTCTGTTCTATTCCAACCTTCAACTTCTATTATCTCACATCTTCATATCTTCATTATAGAGAACAATTTTCTAATTTTAATGTTAATCTCATCCAAAAAAACCCTCCAAGTTGACAGAACTGGCCATCACAGACCCAAAGACCAGGAAGATTTCCTGTGGAAACTCCATAAGTCACAGATACACAGATACACACACACACACACACACACACACACAGGCCTACGTGGAGAGGTTTGCTCCTCAGGTAGTACAAGAGGGCAAGCTGCCTGATCTCATCATTCCTTCCATACCTGGTGAAACTGTGAAGCTTCATGGCGTCCTTGGGCAATGAGCCCTTTCATGGTGTGCACATTAATGTTGGGAAAGCTGAGAGAGATTGAGATCCAAAGCAAAAGAAGACGGAAGTGTTTCCCTCCACCCAGGACAGGACAGAGCAGCAGCTCTTCAGTGGATCACAAGGCCATGGGGCACCTATGGGCTAACAGTCACCAAGCCAGAAAAGATGGTTCTTTTCTATTTTCCACGCTCCAAGAAAGAAGAGTCCCAGTGAGGTTTCTAGGAAAGGCTGGCCTATTCTCTTGTCCAAGCACGTCCTCCCAGCTCAGGGCCTGGCCTGGCTCCTATCAGGTTTCCTTGCCAACTCCATCCATTCTCCAGCTGTCCTTACATGAATTTGCCCTCGGAGAACTCCTTTTTATTCTGTGCAGATCTAAGTTAGATGTAGGTTAGTCATTTTTGTCTTTCCTGTTAGATTACTGGCAACCGAGCTTGAGGGACGATGTCTCTTTTAGTAAGATGTACCTATGAAGTCCAAGGATGGCTCTGTTCCGCATGCACATTCACAAAGGTCACGACCAAGGTTGTAACATTAGGAACACAGATTTTACCAGAAAGCACCTAGGTTATATGTTACAATGACTCCCCTGTCCCTCCAAATTCGTGTACTCTATAAATGAGAGTGAGAGACTTTTCATTTCCTTGTTAAGAAATATCCAAAATATAATAAAAGAAATTTGGAAGACTTGGTAGATAGTTGAAAGCCGAGCAGGCCTGTTCTGATTAGAAAGCCCATCCTCCTGGGAAACAGACTCAGAGAAATGACATGATTTGTCCAGGCCCAAATAGCTATTTAGTTGTAGAGCTGGGTTTTGAACATAAGTCTTGACTCCTACGATATGTTGTAAACATTACTCAAGTTTTCTTGGCATCTTATTTCCATTCAGTAGAGCCATCAATTTTACAAAAACAATATCACATGCATATGGGACTTTCCAGTGTTTGCGGATGGATTGGCAGACAGTACCTAGAGTCTCACTGAAACCCAACTTTTCTTCTCATCACATGCACAATCACCATTGCTCTTGCCAGGCACACAGCAAGGAAGATGATCCTGCTAATATTTGCTGATTCCTAGGGGCCAGTCCAAATTGTCCCAACCTTTAGGTTTTGCAATGCTTGACATTTTATTGAATTATATAATAGTCATGTCCTCTTTCCCCTGCCCAATCCCCGATCAAAATGTAATACAGCAGATCAAAATGACTTTAAGAAGAATCTTAGGATATCTTCTTAAGACAAAGAAAGCTATGCTTCTGATGTTGTAAACCAGCAGAGTCCCTCGCAGCCCCTCCCTCCAGGAACATTAATAATACATGAGGATTTTCAGGAATTGCTAGAAGTAGGACACCCACTCTTTCCAGATTTCCTGGAATACTGAATTCTTTCTGACAAATAAGTTCATTAAGCATGTAATGAAAATTTAATTCGATTTTTAGGCCTTTGCAAATGTTTCCTATTCATCAAACCACTCACGAGAAAAATAATCCTGTGTTGGAGCGTGTGTCCTGCTGGTTTGTGTGGAAATGCAGGGTGTATCCCAATGTAGGTAGGGTGTCTTAAAGGGGAGAGTGCAGCCTGAATGTCTCGTGCAGGCCTGGTCTTGGCCTCCTCTCACCCTCTACCCTACTGCCCAGGTCACGCACAGCAGCAGGGTCAACATCTACACTCTACTCCAAACACATGCAAGAGCACAAGCTTTCTTCCCACCAAGCAAATGTCATGATGCCTCTTGCCAAAGATGAATCTGACTCATTTTGCCCTCTAAGGGTTAAGAGATGACTTGCTATAGGCTGCAAGTTCCACTGAGTCGTGAATGCTGAATTGCCAGTTGTGCTCATTCAATCCCATTGAACATTCAGAAGTTCCAGGGAGCCCCTTCCCACAAAAGCAGCTTGACAGCAGGGCAGCAGAGGGAGCTTCACAGCGGTTCACAGCATCTCCTCTCATTCTTCATCCCTCCCTCTCTGTGCACCCCTGCATTGCCAATCTGGTCAAATCTGAGTTTAAATGTGCAGCATAACTGACCCTCTTCCTCCTGGGTCCTTTCAGTTCCCAGCTGCAACAATCCTTAGTCAGAGCACTCTGTGCTCCCCACCCTTTCTTCCTGTCACCTTCCGATTCATTTCCTGTAAGCTGTGACCCTTTCCTGGGAACATTAATTAACCATGATGCTTTTTTATAAGAATTCTAGGAACGTGGTATTGGGATGACTAACACTTCCGCTTTTTTAAACAGTATTTAGCATATTGGAGTGCAGCAGATAAATTCTTTGCTGGATGCTTACTCTATAACTTTATGACCCTCTCCAGCCATTCTGGGAAAAGAGAAACACACACACACACACACACACTCACACACACACACACACACACACACCAGCACCAGTCATTCTTAATGAGGCGTTGTCATATCACTAAAGCTCTTAGAGTAAAAACATATGGAATGCAGTATCTTTAGATGCTCCCATAACTGTCTTTTTTTAAGGAAAACAACAGATTTCCTTCATGCTGACAGTTTTAAGACTAAAGTTAACCACACCCTTAGAAATCATATCCTACCACTCTGCTTGATAAGAGGGTGACTTTACAATACATGTTCAATCTAAGGACTTTCACATCTGTACAATCATGAGCTGTATTAAATAAACTACGTAAATTTATGTGGTCCAGGGTCTAAATTAATTCAGGCTGAAATCAATCAAACTCTAGCTAGACCATGATTTGATTAAAAATCGAAAATATGACTCATGGCACTTAAGTTTACCAATGTTTACTGCCAAAAGAAGCATCATTGCTGAGACAGAGATAAATGCAGGAAGGGCTGGTAGATTTCTCAAAGTTGAAATAGATAGATGATGATATAGCGATGAACATGGCATTGTAGAAATTTCTACAATTGCTCAAATAAATATTTTAGGGCATTTCAGAAGAAGCAGACTCACAATGGAATCACTTAAAAGCATAAATGTATATTTTTATTTTCAGCTTCTCCAATTTGGGGTTTTCTTGTTGCTCCTTCTTGTGACTGTGTGTGCATGTATGTGTTTGGTAATTTTTTTTAAAACTCTGCTCTCCTTCTTTTCATGTTTACATATTACTTTTATGAAGTATTTCTTCTATTTTCTGTTCTCTGGGTGCAAAATTGAGGCATTCCTACTCCATCTCAGATAATGTGCACTTTTGCACCCTGATGAAGCCTCCTTCCAGGTATGATGTGGGTGATGTGCCTGAGGCTGCCTGAGGCTCCTCCTCAGTCTGGTGTTTTCAACCAGGGCCCTGCCCCCTAGCATGAAGTGGATTTTAGGAGACGGTGGAAGGAAGTACGATGCATGTGCAGACTAACAAATATGTGCATATGGACATATTGGGACAGCATTTGAGTCCCAGGTTCTCCTGGGCACACAGGCTTGGCATGCATGCATCTGGATCTGACTCCCAGGTCCCAGAGAGAGCATATGCAGAGGGTGCTGCTATGGTGCCACAGATGCCGGGTCACACTGGCCTCTTGTTCTTTGCAGCTGCCACACCCCACCCAGGACTGGCACTTTCCTGGGCTTCTCTCTGAGCAGTGCCATTGGATTTTCCCCCAGGTTTCCCTATTAAACCTTCCCCTCACATCTGGATTTTAAGGAGAATTTTTAACATCCAAGGCAAAGAAATCAGTAATTTGAATGCTCCAGGCCTCTAGCAGGATGGGAAGAGGATACTTTTTTCTTCCCCGCTCTCCCTTTCCACATATTTTATTGGTGCATTGTACTTATGCATAATGATGGGATCTGTTGTTATGTATTCATACATGCACACAATATAGCAATATAATTTTGCCAATATCACTTCCCAGCACTTCCGCCATCCCTCTCACCACCTGGAACCTTTCCTCTGCTGATCTCCCTTTGATTTTCATGAGCTCCCCACCTGCCCCACACACAACTTTCTTTTCCTTTTTTGCTGTCTAGCATTAATATATGACAGAAAACATGACCCTGACCTTCTGGGTTTGGCTTATTTCATTTAACATAATGGTCTCAAGTTCCAGATATTTTTTCTGCACATGACATAATTTTTTTATGGCTGAAAAATACTCCTTTCCATACATATACCACATTTTCATTATCCCTTCACTCACGGATAGACACCTAGGCTGGTTCCATAATTTGACTATTGTGAATTGTGCTGCTATAGACTTGGGTATGCATGTATCATTCTAGTGAGATGACTTTAATTCCTCAGAATAAATACTATGGAGTGGTATAGCTGGGTCACAGGGTGGCCCCATGCCTAGCCTTTTAAGGAAACTCCAGGCTGATTTCCATAATAGTTGTACTAATTTATAATCCCACCAACAGTGTAAAAGAGTTCCTTTTTCTCCACATCCTCCTCAGCATTATTATTTATATTCTTGAAGACTGCCATTCTGGCTAGTGCGAAATAAAATCTCAGTGTAATTTTGATTTGCATTTTCCTAATTGCTAATGATGTTGAACTTTTTTTAAAATATATTTCTTGGCCATTTGTATTTCATCTTTTTAGAAGTGTTTAACCCATTAATTAATTGGGTTATTTGGATTTTGGGTGTTAAGTTTTCTGAGTTCTTTATATATTCTAGCTATTAATTGAGAAAGAGATTCTTTTAAATCAGTAGGTCCCTGGGTATCATTCAGACCACACAGGGCTCCTGAGACGACTCTCCCTCTCCCCACATCCAGGCCTTCTATTCTGCCCCATGCTGGCTTTGAGAACTGCAGAGAGGGAAACAGGCTGCCCAGGTCCCCACTGAGGCTGGGAAACATCTGGGTACTCAGGGAAGGGTAGGGGCTGGGAGTTCCCCAAAATCTGACCTTTCTCTGGAGATTGGGAAGGAGAGGGTGCAAGCCTTTGAGTTACTGTTCCTTGCTTTCATTCTTGGGCTTTCCTCCCAAAATTCTTGAACAACTTTTAGGAGATTCAGAGAGAAACACATTTAGGATCACCCTTAAGATCCCACAGAATATCCCTCTATAATTGTCAAAGTACACAGCCAAGGACCCCCTTTCCCTGACAGCTGCGATGAACCCGAAAAGGGGGTACAATTCTCGACACGACAGAGGCCAGAGTCCTGTCAAATGGAGCTCACCTCCCGTTGTTGATTTGAAGATCCTGAGTCAGGAGGGGACCACAGAGGAGAAGTCTTCCTCCCCTTGTTCTGGTCCTCCCTCAGAAGTCAAGGGCTCACCGCTTGAGCCCAGGGACCCATGCTTTAGCCTGTGGCGCCACCTAGCAAACCCAGAGGGTACTTCAGAAAAAGGAGAGGGCAGGTTTGCGGGGTTGGTTTTGTTTCCACATCAGAAAAGGGAGTTTCCATTTCATTCACTGAGTTCTGGGAAATGGAATTTGTGTAAAACCTTTCTTGCTCATGATGGAAAACATTTATTTGAACCTAATGAGGGAATTTAGCCCAGAGGCAATAGTAATCAAAACTTACAAGGACAAGGATTTAGTTCTCTAAACTTGCTTTACCTCCCCCCCCACACACACTAGTAACAGCTGTGACTGGGCAGTTTTTACTTCAAGAAGAATTTTGATTCTACTGTAAGTTAAAGATTTTGAAATTGACAAAGAGCTACCATTTCCTTTCTTCTTCTTCTCCCCCCACCCACCCTCTTTTTTCTTCTTCTTTTTTCCCTAGTCATATTTGCCTCTGGGCAAAGCTTCCAAGTCCTAAAGAGAAAATAGGCTCCCCAAAACAATTCCAGTGACAAACTTAGATGGTCGAGTCAAAGGACATTCTGACAACTTATGCTGTGGCTTTGCCCTTTTGTGAGATGCGGCTTCTCTGCTCTACAAACCCCAGCCCCAGAGGAGGTGTTTGGTGTGCCTGCTCCTCCTGCAGCATACCCTGAACATAGGGAATGCTAGAGCAGCCCTTCCCGCAGGGAGCGCACACACCTATGTGGAAAGCAGAGGCTCAAAGGTGCTTCTAAGCTTCAGGTGGAAGGTGGTCCCGTGACCACACTGGCAAGGGAAAGCCTTTGCCTTTGAAGGGGCCTGGAGAATGCAGAGGTTGTGGACATGGGCTCTGGAACCAAATGCCTGGTTTGATGCTTGCTTCCCTCAAGCCTCTGGGACCTCAGTTCTCTATACAGTAAGGACAATTCTAGTACCTACTTCATTGTGGTTTTGTGATGATTAAGTGAGGTTAAGCATTTGAAGTGCTTAGAATAAGACCTGGCACATGGCAGGAACATAGTAAATATTAACTAGTATTTAATCATCCTAGAATTTAAAGGGAAAAAACCCTGAATTTCTTGCATCTTAATAAACCAGTCCAAGTTTTGGTCAAAGCTGAAGCAGTTTTAGAATAATTAGCATAGCAAATTGCACCCAGCCATTTCTTTTGGATATCTCTGTATTGGAGGCAGAAAGAGTGACAGGAATACAGATTTTAAAAATTCTTTTAGGAGGAAGTCTTTATAAGATATTGAGGACCAACTTCTGGATGCTCAATTAATGAAGGCAAATGACTGACAATCAGGGCTTTCTGACAGATAGGTGATCAAGGCTATTCCTCCCCACTTGCTATTATGATCATTCCCCAAACCCAGTGCCATCCCTGATTGATTCAGTGGTCTTTCCTGAATGGTTCAATGGCAATAAGGCCTTTTGTTCATTTATTGTATTTTAAATTTCTTCATCATAAAGATCCTATCACTTCATGTCCCCAAACAAACTAGAAATTGTGATGTAACTTTGCATTAACACCTAGATTGTTTGAAAAGTGATGTCTTTTCTGAATGATCTTAATGCTCTCAAGAGGCAGATGTTATTGTGAGGTTGAGGCAGGAGGTCACCAGGTGGACGCCCACAGGGGCAACGTAGTGAAACCCCCATCTCAAAACAAACAATGGACACACACACTGGCATTGACACCATAGTCAAATGACAACCAGGTTGTCATTTTTAGAGCATCTTTTCAGGTTCAGCTTCTGCTCCCTATGATTGATTCTGATCTATTATTACCTTCAATCAATTTCTCACAAGAACCCACCTACAACACATTAGGAACAACCCATTTTTTTGAAAGTTGTGAATTTATGCTTATCCCACAAGGTATATGCCTGAAGAACTTTCCAGAAGGCTGACACAGCAAATAATGCCAGCGAACCCATGCTTTATCCTTAGAAAACATAAAATGCGTGTCAATGGGCAAGACTGTTAAAATTGAAGCCAAAGTGCAGTGCTTCCTTGAGCTTCCTTGACAAAGGCAAATACTGGGGGTTCAGGCAAGGGTCAGAGAAAAATGTCTTGGATACACTTTACATGTCTCCAGGCTTCACATGGCATTTTTATTTAGATTGAATTAAACTGCAAAAAATTATACATATTAACTTGATCTAGAAGCAGAGTAGTTTTTGAAATTCTGATTATTTATGCTCATTTCACACCCTTAATTGTATAATTGCATTCCCAAGTGAATTGGATCAAGAGTCCTAGTTATGAAAAATTTTTGTGAGTTCAGAGAAGATGTGGAGAGATGTACTAAGGACAGTCTTTTTTTAAACTGTTAAACAGCCATTTGCACTATCAATGATCTTATCCCATATACAGTTATATGTTTTCAAGGCTACTTCCAATGCTTTGAACCAGGAATACACAGAAGTACGTCTTCATGAGTCTTCTATTGTACTCATGTACATAGCCAAAGCAGTCCCTGTAGACTTTTGACTTTGGGAACAACTTGGTAAGTGAAAGCTATGTTCATGGCATTTTAAACACAGACTCTCCTTCTACATTGTTGTGATGTTTTGGAGCTGGGAAAGAATCATTGACATCCTGTATATCCATACCAAACCAAATCCCTGCCTTTCATATGCCACAAATGACCTAGTGAGATATAATGTTTTACACATGATCTATTTGGCTACAAAATGTAATCCAGTATATAAACACATACGCTCCAAGACACATGGCTTTATGTATTCAATGTAATTCCAACTAAAATGTCCAAGTGTTTGGGGGGAATCTTGGTGTTTTAGTCAGCTTTTTCTGCTGCTGCTATGACTAAAAGGCCTAACAAGAACAATTAGAGGAGGAAAAGTTTATTTGGGGACTCAAGGTTTCCGAGGACTCAGTCCATCGATAGCTGGTTCCATTCTTTGGGGCTCAAGGTGAGGCTGAATGTTATGGCAGAAGAGTGTGGAAGAGGAAAGTGGCTGGGGACATGTCACTACAAAGCAAAGAGAGAGCTCTGTTCAACCAGGACAAAAGCATGCCCCCAGAAACGTACCTCTGCCAGTCACACCCTATCTGCATTTAGTTACCATGTGGTTAATCCCTATTAAGGGCTTAATTCACTGATTCATAATCCAATCATTTCACCTGTAAACCTTCCTGCATTGTCTCATACATGGGCTCTTGGGGGACAACTCATAACTAGATACTTGTCATGTTAATCTTAAAAAATTCAGAATTACATATGAAAAAGAACAAAGAACCAAGAAAAGCCACTCAAAAAGAAGAAGAACCAAATGGGAGAAATTGTCTTCCACATATTGAAATATCCTATGGCTGTATCAATTAATACAATGTAGTATGGTGGGAAAATATATAGATGGGACAGTGCAACAGAATATAGAGCCCAGAAACAGACACACATGTGCATGGAAATCTGTTTTTTTTCTAGAGCTGGCACTGCAAATGGTTGGGGGAAATATGATTTTTTTTCAATATATGAGTATGGTGAAAATAGATTACTCATATGTTTAAAATATAAAACTGGACCCTTCACACCATCCATAAAATCCAATTTGGGGTCTATTAAAGATTTAAAAGTAAAAATAGAATTGTAAAATTTACCAAAGTGTAACATATCATAATGATTTTGTGCCTTTCTGGTTTATAAAAACTCTTTTAAATATATATGCTACAAGTGAAATAATTTTTAAAATGACATGAACCTGTTAAAATTGTGATCTTATCTTATTTAAAAGACATCATGAATAAAGCAAAAACGTAAGTCAGAAACTACAAGAAGATACTTCCACATAAAGGGTTAATCATCCTAATATACAAGAAACTCCATTAGTTGATGAGGGAAAAAAAGCAATCCATAAGTGGGAAAAAATGTCAAATGTGTTCATGGCCACAAATAAAAATACATGGAAAATGCTTAATCTTGTTAAAAATTGGAGAAAGAACATGTTAGAATCAAAATGATCAAATGTTATTTTATTTCCATGATATACACAGAAATTAAGAGTCCTGCTAACCCATAATACTGAGAATGCACAGTAGTAGTTACACTATCTGGGAAAATAATTTGGTATCCTCTAGGAAATTCAAAAAGCACCTGAACTCTCTGACTTTGATAATTCTACCACGAGGTACATTCCTTAGAGAAACTCTTGCACTGTGTGCTAGGAGACATGTAGAAGAATGTTTATAGCAGCATTGTTTATGACTAAAAATAATATACCTGAAGACAGACCCAATGTTGATAGACAACAGAATGAATAGACAAGTTGTGTTGTATTCACAATGAACACATCAATGAATAAATAGTTCATGTTGCTACACACAACATGAATGAAATTCAGAAAGGAAGAGCCGAGTGAAAAAGCAAGCAGTAATGGAAAGTATGAAGAACGACTCTGTTTATGTAACAGTCAAGGTCATGCAAAACCAAACAACATCTTCTTGGGGGATATAAATATATGGGGTACAAGTCTAGAGAAAAACAAAGGCTGATGAATACAAGAATCCCTGGTAATACTTTATCTGATGGGAGAGGGACAGGACAGGGTTCAGAAGGGGTACTTCCAAGCTTTCCAAAATAAGGCTAATAATGCTGTCCTTAGAGTGGCTGATTGGTGATGGATGTCTGATATGTTCTTACTACTTAAATTCCTCCATGTTTTAAGCTATTTCTTTTGAAATAATTTTATACTCACACACACACAAAAAAAATGTGTTCCAATTGTGCTTTTTTCCATTCCCCTGGCTTTCCCCAGTGACGTCATCTGACATAGGATAGTTCAGTGATCAAAACCAGGAAACTGACATTGAACTAAATTTCAGATCTTATTCAGATGTCATTGGATGTACCTGTACTATTTGCCTGCATGTAGTCTATAATGTTTTATCACATGTATAAATGTATATAATTTATCAACACTACCAGTATGCAATATAGCTCCAGGGTCAGAAACTGCATCTCCACAGCTTGAAAACCGCATTCTCCCCAACCCTGATTCCAGACAACTGCTTATCAGTTTTTATCATCATAATTTTGTTATCCCATACGTACTATATCATACTTATTTATCAGTTTTTATCATCATAATTTTGTTACCCTATACATACTGTTAAGTGTTCTTTAACATCTACTCAATATATATTAGAACTAATGGGTTTCAGAAGGAAAAAATGATTAGTAAAGAAGATGCTCCCGTATACCCTTGGCCCTTGCAGTGAAGTTGCGCCAGGCTTATTGAACTGCCAGATACTTCACACTCACCCAGCTCATCTCCTGCATCCTTCTCCAATCAAGGCACCAGGGGTAAAAGCATGTACATATTTTTCTCTTCTCTAGAAGGTCATCTTAGAACTAGTAAGCCATGTTGTCTTCCCCAACCTCCCCCCACTTCCATTCCCCCCAAGTCTCTGCAATGGGGTAGCAACTTATTAGGGTCTCTGTTTCAGAGTGTGAACCTGACCTCAGCATGGGGAAATCTCACCAAAGAAATTAGATGTAGCTAAAAACAGCAAAAAAAAAAAAAAACAACAACAACAACAACAACAAAACACTGATAGGCACACAGAGAATCCCATGATCTTGACTGGCAGACCCCGACACCCAGGTCTTGCCTTGCATTTCTCATGCCTTCCTTTTCAGGCTTGTTGGCTCCTGTTTTTGCAGAGTTCCCCCTGGAATGGAATGATCTAATCCATCAGAACCCCAGTCTCCTTGCCTGCCTCTGCAGAGTCCACCCCACCTATTCTCTAATGAGCAGCCATTCCTCCACCCAGCCTCTGGGGATAACGCCTTCCCCCACCTAAGCCTTCTTATTTTAAAACAAACAAAACTGTTTCCCACGTGGGCTCTTATGATTGATTCCTTTTGAGTCTTACTGCATCCCCAAACCAGACTCCAGACAATCCCCCCATACACACACACACACACACACACACACACACACACACACACACCTCTTTTCATTCTTTCCTGGATCTCTTCCCTGGTTCTTCTGGCTGGGGTGCATTTAGCTTTGTTTAGTTTTGTTTCCATTTGACCAACCAGGCATGTACAGGCAGACCCTATTTTGGCCACAATCAATCAGTTCTTTGAATCTTCCTCATAAAGGGAATCATGTTTCCTTCTAAGAACAATATCAAAATGAGGGGATGTGTTTCTCAAGAAAACTCAGCCACCATTAATTAAATGAGTTCATTAAAGTGTGCTGCTTGGAATAGCATCATATTTTTTGATAAAGGGTCTCTGAATGAGCACATTTGAGTGAAAGTAGTAGTTTTAACAAGGTCAATTCCTGAACCCTTCCACTGCAAGAATGCCCATACTTTTCCTACCTTTGTGT
This sequence comes from Marmota marmota marmota, assembly GCF_001458135.2. Classification (NCBI taxonomy): domain Eukaryota; kingdom Metazoa; phylum Chordata; class Mammalia; order Rodentia; family Sciuridae; genus Marmota; species Marmota marmota. The sequence continues at coordinate 1,189,179 of NW_025999961.1, read as the reverse complement.
GTGACTGACACATCTTTTTTTAATAAAGGGTTTGTCTATGGACAAGCATCTGGGCTGCAGAACAACCCCTGAATCACAACATGTGTAGTAACAGTGTGTCAGCTCTCACAAAGCAGAGTTAAATAGCTGAAGGCCCTGATCTCCAATTCCTATAACAGCACAAATGCACTGTGTGCCACATAACCTTCTATTTGCTTTTGGGTCCACCCACCACCTTGTTGCCTCCCTGTAGGACCCTTGCTCTTTCGTTAGTATGAACCCCAATAAATCTCCTGTGTCCAACTTGGCATCTGCTTCCCCGAGAACTCAACCCATGACAGGAGTCAGAAAGCTATAGATCTTAAGAGAAGGAGCAGCTTCCCCTATTCTTTCTCATTTCCAGTGTTTCAGGGGCAATTAATCTGAATTCCTTTGAAATCATCTTCACAGACTTCAGGGGAAAATGCTTATATCACTACTTTTTGATCATCTTTTTTCGGCAGTAACCACCCACCACCCACTTTCCTCTATGGAGGCTGAGAATATTGCTCTTTTTTTGCATTTGTGTGTGTGTGTGTGCGCGCACACACACACACACACAAAAAAAAAACCAGTCCAGTTCTCATTTACCCATCATCATAATTGAGTTAGAATCATTTCCTCAGTCAGCAAATCATTATGACTGCACATAAGTGATTAACACTGCAATCTAATATGATTGCTTGTTTCCCCCTCACATTTTCTTTCCCAGAAATCAGCATTTGTCTTGCTTTTCCATTTGCTTGGCTTTCTATGTATTTATCACAAATTTGTCAAAACACTCTCCCTATAAATCTTTTCTGGATATATTCAAACAAATTAAGTACTCCATTAATCTCATCTTCTCAAAGATGTCTCTTCCAGAGCCTTCTAGACTGCAATTATTATGCTGGATTGATTTCTAGGACTGCCTCTTGTTTTCTTGGAATCTCCTTTTCCCATGAATTTGAGAAATTCCTTTCATTTGGTTTGTTTTCCTCTTTGAAGATTTACTTTCTCCTTCTTATGGAGCATACCCTTCAGCAGTTTCCTTAGAAAGAGTACATGGGAGGTAAATTTTTTGAGATCTTGCTTATCTAAAAAATCACTTCCTTTACCTTTGTACTTGATTGTTTTAAGGAGATGGTAAATGATTGCCCCCTCATCCTTTAGGCAGATGTTTTTGGTGAAATCTCCTTTTCTTTTTCTTTTTTTCCTATCTCTCTGTCTGGTTATGTCCTCATAGTAGAAAAATCCCTGTATAGAGACTCCCCAGGTTAAACATGTCATCAGGATTAGAAATGTATTCACATGCTGTAGACAAGTGCCATAACAATATAAGTAATATACACATACAGCTAAGACATCCATGTTACTGAAAACTCCAAGATTTCTAAAAGCGTAAAATGAGCAGTTTACTTTCCTCACCCAGTTTCCCATCCTCTAGAAAACTCCTACTTGTTTTTTGTGATTCCTTTTAGAGGTATTTAATGTACACAGAGTTCATTATTAGGGAATAAGTTGGTAACCTGAAGGAAGCTTAATGAATACATTTTTCAAAAAGGTGTGGAGAAAAGACAAAAGGAAATAACCTGGAATGGTAAAGTATCCAGGAAATAACAGCAGCAGGCAGATTTTTCTAGACCCACGCAGGGAGGAGGAGCAGATGTGGTTGGTGAGGGCTGTCCAGCATGAACAATGGCTCTTGGTAGAGATTTAAAGCCCCTCAAGTGGAAACAAAGAAACCCCTTAATGCATTAGGCAGAGTTCTCCAGAGAAACGTAACCAGTAAGATGTATGGACACATTCATGTGCAAAGGGAGATTTGAAGGAACTGACTCATGATCTTGGGGGCTGGCAACTCTGAAATCAGTAGAGCAAGTAAGCAGACTGAATAGCCTTCAGCTGATTAGATGAGGCCCACTTACATAATGGAGAATCTTTTTACCCTAAGTCCACTGATTTCAGTGTAATCCTACACACCTATAATCCTGGCTATTCAGGAGGCTGAGGCAGGAGAAATACAAACTCAAGGCCAGCTCAAGCAACCTAGTGAGAATGACTCAAAATAAAAATTTTAAGAAGGGCTGGGATGTAGATCAGTAGTAGAGCCATTGCCTAGGATGCATGAGGCCCTGGGTTCAGTCCCCAGTACTACACACACACACACACAGACACACACACTCACACACACGTTGATAACTTCTAGAAGTGCCTTCACAGCAAGATCTAGGTGAGCATTTGACTTAGCCTAGTCACCAGGTACGTTTGTATCACAGGCAGTACACACAGTTCATATGCTCAGAACACACAGTTGCTAGGGAATGGTGAGGAAGGACTCCAGAGGAGCAAAGTCTAACTAACTAGGTCTATTTATTATTTTTTATCCTTTTGTACACTGACAGTAACACACAGCACATGTTGCAGCATTTTTTATACCTTGCTTCATTCCTGTTTTACATCTTAGAGATATTTTCACATTAGTACATGGTTTCTTCATTCTTGTTTCCATTTTGTGGCTGCACAATGATTTATTTTACTAGTCCGCTGCTTATAAACATGTTTTCTCTCAGTCTTTTGCAATCACAAATGACGCTGTAGTGAATACTACTGCATGTCCATTATTTGCATCTGTGCAGGAATGACAAATTCCATTAAGTATAATTGCTGGGGAAATGAGTATCAACATACTGTCAAACTGCCCACTGAAGAATCTTACCAATCTATACTCCTAAACAAAATAAACAAAATGGACTCTATCCCCACTTCCTAACCCATATAAAACTCACAAGATTGAATTTCTGGATCTTTGTTACTCAGATAGCTAAACATGATATTTTGCAGTAATGCTGCATTTTCAGAAGCATAAACATGAACTTACTGCATCACAAATCTTACAAAAAAAGATTTTGCAATATTTGTCTGCAAAATGGGGTGGCAATAGAGTTCCAATCTTATGAGATTTTTAGAGGAGTTCTGCATGTCCTGTGCTTAGTGTAACGTCCGACCTGTGGCAGGCACCCAATAATTGCTCATCAATTGTTGATACCCAAAAGAATGAAAAAAATGATGAATCTGCTCTCAAAAAGAAAAAATGAACATCCCTTTAGGAGATAACTCTGATAAAGAAATACATATGGTTATTAAGAATGTTAAAGGAAATGTTTCTAGATTTCTCACATAAAACATACAAAGAATGTTGCTTTGAATATTCTTTTGTGTAAAATAATATACTGTAAAAAAAAAAAATGCATCCACCACCTCATCTGTGTGTCAACTCTCATTTGGGCCCTAGCTCTCTCTGTTAGGGTTAGGGTTTTGAAATGCTACATGGATTCAGTTGTGGGGACACTGCCTATTGCCTTCAGAACAAAGGAAACCCCGGGTCTTTCTGTGGAATGTAGAACTCCTACTCATGATTTTCATGTCTGGGGGTAGAGGTGATAAGAGGTGTCTTAGGAGCACTGTGAAATGGTGGGGTCCTTGTTACCCCTGAAAAATGATGCCTTCCACGAGACCTTCCTCTGGGAGCACCTAAACTTTCCTCTGTGTCTGCTGACATTTGTAAAAGGATGTGGGCCAAGTTTCCTCTTCCCTTGGTTCCTTTTCAATGATTTTCCATGGTAAGATTTGACCTGCTTCTAACATTCCCATTATATAGGAACTTCCCCCCACACACATGGAAACCTCCCTTACTCTGATCAGACTCTGACTTTTTCTTGGGGGGGAGGGGGTTTACCAGGGATTGAACTCAGGGACACTGGAACACTGAGTCACATCCCCAGGCCCATTATGTATTTTATTTAGAGACAAGGTCTCGCTGAGTTGCTTAGTGCCTTGCTGTTGCTGAAGCTGGCTTTGAACTTGCCATCTTCCTGTCTCAGCCTCTTGAGCCAATGGGATTACAGGTGAGTGCCACTGCACCTGGCCAGATTCTGACTCTTCATGCAAGATCAAAGTCATTCCTCAGTAGAGACTCTCCACCCACTCTGCTTAGGTACTTAAAAATAACACTTTCCTCACTTTGCTCAAACTCTCATGTCCTACATCAGACAATGGAAATGCCCTCCTTGCCCACTCTGCGTCCGACTCCCACACTCCAACCTCCACATGTAAGCACTGCCTTCACCCTGATTGGATTCTCACATCCACCCTGGGCCATGAAGTCACCTCTAGATCTTCCAACCATAGACACTCTCTTCCTCTGTCCTGTTGAGGATTTAATTTTTCAAAGAAGAGAAGAGGAAGAAAATGAAAAGGTGGATGTTTTTATTCCAATGGTGTCATGTTAATGTTAATACATATTAAATAACAATTAGTACATCACAACAATGGCTTCATACACGTTATTGGTTAGGACAAAGCTAAAGTATTTAAGGTTTTTGATCATTTAAAAATATTGAGAAAATACACAGATATGGATGAAATTGTGAAGACAGAAAAATGACAATTAGGTATTTTTAATATCCTTTAAATTCCCAGAGCCTTTGTGTATGCATTCATATTCATACTTTTTCTTAATAATATATATTTGTTCATAACATGAATATTAGCTAAATTGCCTGTCTTATTCATTGACTGTAGTCAGGATAATTCTTTGGGAAGCAGAGGCCAAGTAGGAAACATTATTGCTAGTAGCCACACTTATTAAATTGTACTTATTTTGCTGAACAGAGAAAATTAGCAAACCAGATCTGCCTACTTTAGGTTTTAATCTACAGCAATTTGAGGAATTGCATGAAAGTCCACCTAACCCACACCTAACATCTCTGTTCCCATAAAAGGCAAAATCTCAATACTCCCTGTCTGTTACAAAGCATAAAAGTGGATAGTTTGAATATAAGTAGTGTCCCCCCAAAGATCCAGGAGTTAAAGAAGTGGTTCTCAGGATAGCACTATTGAAAAGTGCTATGGAATTTCAAGAAGTAGAGCTTGTGGAAGGTTCTTAGGACATGGCGGGGGAGGGGGATGCCTGAAAGGTGAACAGTGAAATAATATAAAGTATCTTTTGGTACAAACTAAAAATTAATTACATAAGCAAATCTCACAAATAAGTGAGATTTAAACCACATATTCCTGAATAAACATTGGCCAATAAAGAAATAAAAAGAAAATAAAGACATTAATTAAAAATATCTTGAGAAAATGGAAATACTACATAACAAAATTTATGGGATGTAGAAATAGCAGTTCTTTTTTAAAATTTATTTTTGAGTTGTACACAATATCTTTATTTTATTTATTTTTATGTGGTATTGAGGATAGAACCCAGGGCCTCACACATGCTAGGCAAGTGTTCTACTGCTGAGCCACAACCCCAGTTCTAAGAGGACAGTTTATAGCAATAGATGCCTACATTAAGGAAAAAAAATCAAATAAACAACCTGGTCAAAGAAAATATAACAAGCCAGGTTGGTGGCACATGCCTGTAATCCCAGCAGCTCAGGAGGTTGAGACAGGAGAATCACAAGTTCAAAGTGAGCCTCAGCAACTTTGTGAGGTGCTAAACAACTCAGTGAGACCCTGTCTCTTAATAAGATACAAAAAGGGGCTGGGGATGTGGCTCAGTGGTTGAGCGCCCCTGAGTTCAATCCCCAGTACCTCCTCCCAAAAAGAAACTGTAACAAGGAAAATAAGTTTAACACAAGGAAGGAAATAACAAAGATCAGAGGAGAAATGAATAAGATAGAGACTAGAAAGGATCAACAAAACTAAGAGTTGGGGGCTGGGTCTGTAGCTCAGCAGCAGAGTGCTTGTCTAGTATGTGTGATGCACTGGATTTGATCCTCAGCACCACATAAAAATAAACAAATAAAATAAAGGCTTTCTGTCAATCTATAATTATTAAAAATAAAAATAACTGAAAGTTGGGGTTTCTAAAAATATAAACAAAATTAACAAGCTTTTTTTAACTAAGAAAAAAAAAGAGAGAAGATGTAAATAAAATCAGAAATAGAAAAGGAGGCCCTATGATCAATGCTAAGAAATGCGACATAGGACACTACTATGAACAACTATTTGCCAAAAAAAATATGAATCACTGAGGAGAAATGGAGAGACTCCTTGAAAAATACAACCTACCAGGACTGATTCATGAAGAAACAGAAAAAAATCTGACAGACTAATAATGATTAAGAAGATTGAATTTGTAGTCATAAGCCTCTCAACAAAGATAAACCAGGGACAGATGGCTTCACCATTGAATTCTACCAAACATTTGAAGAAGGATTAATATCAACCCAAACTCCTCCCAAAATTTGAAGAGGAGGAAATACTTCCAAACTTATTTTAAGAGGTCACTAGTGCCTGATGTCAAAGCCAGCCAAAGACATTACCAAAAAAAAAAAAAAAGAGAGAGAGAGAGAGAGAGAGAGAGAGACCAATATTCCTGATGAACACAGATGTAAAAATCCTCAATGAAGCACAAGCAAACTGCATTCAACAGCACGTTAAAATGATCTGACACCACAACCAAGGAGGAGCAAAAATGGTTCCATGTATGAAAATTTATGATTGTGATATACTACAGTAACATAATGAAGGATAAAAATCATATAATCATCTCAATGCAGAAAAGCATTCAATAAAATTCAATATCCTTTCTTTTTCATAATGAAAAAAATTTCAAACTCTCAACAAATTAGGTACAGATGGAAGGTACCTCGACTTGCTAAAGGCCACGTATGATTAGCTCACAGTGGTGAAGAGCTGAACCCTTTCCTCTAAGATCACAGACAAGACAAGGATTTCTACTCTCACCACTTGTATTTAACAGAGTACTAAAGGTCCTAGCAGGGCAATTAAGCAAGAGGGGAAAAAAAGGAAGAAATGAAATGTCCTATGTGCATACTTGAAATTTTGTATACTTAAAATTTACTAAGAGAATAGCTCAAAAAAGAAAAGTAAACGTGAGATGACAGGTAAGTTAATTAGCTTTATTTGGGTAGTAATTTTACAATGTGTATCAAAACACTACAATGTATAACTTAAATATATACAATGTTTGTCAATTGTACCTCAATTTAAAATGAACAGATAAATATTGACTAGTTAATAAATAACCACCACAATAAAAAGGGGCAAATAATAGAGGAAAAACAAGAAAGAAATATCATGTGTCAGGGAAGATTCACAGTGATGATTTTTTTAAATAGTAGGCAAGCCACCAATGCTCAGAGCTAAAATGGGAATGGCATTCATTACCCCTGGCTATGCAGCAACACTCAAACCACCACCACCTCACTATCAATAAGCCACTTGGGAAATACTGATGATATCACTATTAAATGTCTCAGAATTTAAGCATTTGAACTTGGTGCAGAGGCAATGATAGAAAGCAGCAGCCCTTGATATTTGGCAATGAGCTAATCAACCTGTGAAAAATGTAGCTTTTCACAAGTAAAATAGAAAGTCAGTTTGCAGGAAAAGGCAAAGGTTAAGGTCCTGGGAACATTTTAAACAAGTAATTGGGAAAAATACAATTTTGTAAAAATTCCTCAAGAGCAGTATTAGGAATAATTTGACAAACTGATAGCTAAGCAGAATGTGGAAACCTCTTGTTTTGAATTTATTTAAAATAAACTCTTCCAATTAAAGCAAGCAGTTAAAGTGACATGTTCAGCATCAAGTTTTATAAATGAATGCCTCTAATGGTTTACACATTCTGATATCCATAGAAGGTGATTTGTTGTGATAATTTCAAATTGCAAATTCTCTCACCAAGAAACAGGTAAATTCTCTCTCCGCCCTCCACCCCTCTCATATTAGATTGAACCCAGAGGCACTTAACCACTGAGCTATATCCCCAGACCTTTTTTTATTTTTTATTGAGACAGGGTCTTTCTAAGTTGCTGAAGCTGCTTTTAAACTTGCAATCTTCCAGTATCAGCCTCCCAAGTTGCTGGAATTAGAGGCATGCGCCACCACACCTGGCCTAAATAGCAATTGATGTGCCATATATATAGGTTGATATATAAGGTTGATCCTGATGATTATGTTGAGTTCTTTTTAGGTGTTATTGAAATGCTTTTAGTATTATAATTTTTTAATTTGTTATAATTAGTTGTACATGACAGTGTAATGCACTTTGACACACTATACATAAATGAAGTATAACTTCTCATTTGCCTGTTTATACATGATGTAGAATCATACCAGTTGTGTAATCATTTATGAACGTAGGGTAATAATGTCCAATCCATTTTACTATCCTTCTTACTCCCATACCCCCCTCCCCTCCTTTCACTCCTTCTGCCTAATGCAGAATATCTCTAGTCTTTCCTCACCCCCCACTGTTTACTGGGAATTAGCATCTACATATTAGAGAAAACATTTGGCCTTTGTTTTTTGGGGGGATGGGTGGGGGGTTAGCTGATTTAGCTTAGCATGATATTCTCCAAGTCCATCCATTTACCAGCAAATGCCATCATGTCATTCTTCTTTAAGGCTGAATAATATTCCATTGTGTATATATACCATATTTTCTTTAGCCATTCATCTGTTGAAGGACACCTAGGTTGGTTCCAAAATTTATCTACTGTGAGTTGAGCTGCTACAAACATTAATGTGTCTGCATCACTGTAGTTTGCTGATTTAAAAAAATATATATATTTATTAGTTTATATAAACATATATTTATATAAACATATATTATATATATATTAGTTGTTGGTAGACTTATTTATTTATTTATATGTGGTTCTGCAAACCGAACCCAGTGCCTCACACATGCCAGGCAAGTGCACTACCCCTGAGCCCCAGCCCCAGCCAATATAGTATGCTGATTTTAAGTCCTTTGGTATAAACCAAGGAGTGGGATAGCTGTGTCAAATGGTGATTTCATTCCAAGTTTTCTGAGGACTCTCCATACAGCTTTCCACAATGGTTGCACCAATTTGATTGACTTTTTAAAGGAATATTTATCTTTTAGAAAAGTAAACTGAAATATTTCTAAATAAAGTGATAGGAAGCTTTGCATTTGCTTCCCAATCATGCAGAGGAATGGAAGAAAATGGATAGATATTCAGAGAGTATAAGTCTAGCCAGGAGCAAATAATTATTTAAGCTGAATGATAAGAACACAGAGTATCTTATGCTAGTTTTCATTATTTATGTATATGTTTGAAATTTTCCACAATAAACTGTTTTTCAAAAATAAGATCAGGGCCAGGTGCAGTGGTGCAGGTTCAGTGGTGCACGCCTGTAATCCCAGTGCATCAAGAGGCTGAGGCAGGAGGATAGCAAGTTCAAAACCAGCCTCAGCAACTTAGTGAGGCCTAAGCAATTCAGTGAGACCCTGTCTCTAAATACAATATACAAAAGGGTTTGGGATGTGGCTCAGTGGGTAAGCACCCCTGAGTTCAATCCCCAGTATAATAATAATAATAATAATAATAATAATAATAATATCATCTCTGAGATAAAAAGTTGGTGAAGCTGAGATGGTTTGTTTTGATTGTTGTAGTGTCAAAAGAACTGAATAAAATTCATCCTTCTGGGATGTGACACAATAAATCTCTTTAAGAAATGAAGGAATCACATTTGGGCACCAAATGAAGGGCCTTCAACCTTCCCTGCAACTTTATCCTCTGCTCCAGGTGACTCTAAGGATGGCAGGCCTCACCAGGGACAGAGCCTGGTAGGCAGTGGCTGTGCTCACCTGAGTCAGGTGTTTTTTCACTAACTGTAATGGTGAGACCCATTTGAGAGAAGTCAACTGGGTATAGAAGGAGCATTCACTGTCTCTAAAAAAGAGTTTCTCCCAAAGCGTTGGTGTTTTTGTCCGAAGCAGTTATGTACTTCAGCAGGAGCCTAAAGTGAGGTTGGTGGAAGGCTCCGAGACTCATTGATCTCCACTTTACAAAATGAGCAAAATCAGATACTTTTCCTGGTGAAAAATTAATCCAAATATTGGTACTTTTGACATGTAATTTGGGAAATTAATTTGAAGCTTTGTTAATATAATAAAAGTAGTCCCAGCTTGTGTATTAATTTTACATCTTTTTAAATGGCAAAAGAATTTATCTTTTCATGCTGGGAAATGTCAGTACCCAAACAAGATCTTTCCTTCCTTTTTTTTTTTTTTTCTAATAGATTTTGTGTTTGTTTATTATCATTTGGGTAGTGAACAAGTTTTGGGGACAGAAGGGAGGGTTATCAAAGGAAAAATTCTGAAAAATTCAACAGAGGTTAGACAGAAGGATTTCAATGGTCAATTTCCATCTATATTTGAAGGAATCTTGAGTCACCCACACACGTGTGTGCCCTGTCCGTTTCTAGTGTGTCTTCTCTAGAGAAGCCAACTCAATCTTTGTTAACTTTCCCTACCCCATTTTGTGAGGTGGCAGTTATTAAATATTGTTCACCCCCCCTGCTGTAGGAAGGTCATGAACCACCTTTGCAGACAGTCTAAGAATCAGGACCAGCATAAGAAAGGAGTCCCACAGGCAAGAAATAGCCTCATCTTGAGATTTATATTAGAAGCTGGAACTGATTTCATTGATTTTTGGACAATGTTCATTTCCCTTCTTCCCCTAGAGGACAAGCACACTTCCTTACCCCATTGAATTGAATTGACCTTTATCTTACTTTGACCTCTCAGGAGCAGGGCTCAGAGGAACAGAAGTTTTGAATGTGGTCCTGTGATCTGACTTTTCTCTTGGGCTTCCTTGATCTGCCTTATTAAGAAGATGTCCTACATGACTCTCAATCCAGGGGAATATGAAGACATGTTGAGCAGATCTAAGCCCAGCCTGAAGCTTAAATTAAGCCCCGGTAACCTGCAGCCTGAAGCAATGTTGTGCTAAATGGTACTTAGAACTGTGAGGATAAAAATACAAAATCTTGCTTTGAACTAGCGACTTTGTGATGGTATTATGGTGTGAATGTTTTTGTACCCTCCAAAATTCCTGTGTTGGAAACTTAATTCTCAATGCAACAGTGTCGAGAGGTGGGGACTTTGGCGCAGTGTTTCAGACTAATGCCCTACAAAAAGGGCCTGTGGGAGTGGGCTCACTCTCTCCCTCTTTCAGTCTTCACCATAGGACTGCACAACATTCCTCTTCTCTGGTGGATAAAGCAATAAGGCACATCTTGGAACCAGAGACCAAACCCTATAGTGCCTTGATCCTGGACTTCCCAGCCTCCAGAGCTACAACAGCTAGAAGAAAACATACAATAACACTCCGACACATAGGTGCAAGCATCAATACCCTCAGAAAGACTCCTGCAACTCAGGAAATGAAACCAAGAGTTAACAAATGGAATGGCATTAGATGAAAAAGCTTCTGCACAGCAAAGGAAATAATTATGAGCTTGAAGAGAAAGCCCACATAATGGGAGAAATTCTTCCAACAGAAGATTAATATCCATAATATAGAAAAAAAATTAAAAACACCAAAAACATAATAATAATAATACCCAATCAATAAATGGGTAAATGGATTAAACTGGCATTCCCCAAAAGAAGAACTATAAATGTCCAAAAATACATGAAAAAAATGTTTGACATCCTTAGCAATAGGGAAATGCAAATCAAAACTGAGATTTCATTTTACTTCAATTAGGACAACATTGCTTCAGGCTGCAGGTTACCCGGGCTTGCTTTAAACTTCCAGTGGAGTTTAACTTGGCCCAAAAGAATGAAATTATGGCATTTTTAAGAAACTGGATGGAACTGGAGAACATTATGGAGGAAATAATGCCAGACTCAGAGAGCCAAAGGCTAAATGTTTTCTTTCATCTGTAGAAGCTAGAGAGAAAAAAAAGGGAAAACATGGAGTGCGGAAAGTATTCATAAAAAATAAAAGGAGAATCAATAGAGCAGAGGTATAGAGGATGGGGTCAGGGGAAGGGGAGGAGAGGGATAGGAGTAGCACTGGGGAATGAAATCATTTTATGTGCATGTATGAACATATCGCAATGAATCACAATGTCATGCATAAATGTAATGCTCTAATAAAAATCTGTTTAGTTTTTATGCATCATTATTGCATCAATAGCTGACAAACGTAGAAGACATTTGCAGACATAAAGAAACTGAAACATTGGAGCAACTGCATTTTCTAGGAAGACTGTATAATACAATGACTCACCTTTATTCAGTTGTGGACTAAATGTTTTCTCACTTTGTATGTTGAAATCCTAACTCTAAGATACCATCTCACTCCGATAAGAATGGCAGCCATTATGAAGTCAAACAACAATAAGTGCTGGCGAGGATGTGGGGAAAAAGGTACACTCATACATTGCTGGTGGGACTGCAAATTGGTGTGGCCAATTTGGAAAGCAGTATGGAGATTCCTTGGAAAGCTGGGAATGGAACCACCATTTGACCCAGCTATTCCTCTTCTCGGACTATACCCAAAAGACCTAAGAAGAGCATACAACAGGGACACAGCCACATCAATGTTTATAGCAGCACAATTCACAATAGCTAGAATGTGTAACCAACCTAGATGCCCTTCAATAGATGAATGGATTAAAAATGTGGCATTTATACACAATGGAATATTACTCAGCACTAAAAAATAATAAAATCATGGCATTTGCAGGCAAATGGATGGCATTAGAGCAGATTATGCTAGGTGAAGTTAGCCAATCCCTAAAAAACAAATGCCAAATGTCTTCTCTGATATAAGGTGGGTGACTCAAAATGGGATAGGGAGGAAGAGCATGAGAAGAAGACTACCACTAAATAGGGAAGAGAGGTGGGAGGGAAAAAGAGGGAGAAGGTGAATTGCACGGAAGATGGAAGGAGAACCTCATTGTTATACAGAATACATATATGATGTTGTAATGAGAAAAAGGAATAAAAAGTGTGTCACATTAGATTGGATAGAGAGAAAGGATGGGAGAGGAGGGGAGGAGTAGGGAGGATAGGAAGGGCAGCAGAATAGAACAGACAATATGATTGATGTATGTACATTCCATGTATGTATTATATGTCAAAATGCATTCTACTGTCATGTATGACTAAAAAAAAATAAATAAAAATTTAAAAAAAGAAAAAAGAAATCCTAACTCCCAAGGTGCTGGTGTTAGGATATGGGTCCTTAGAGGTTATTAGGTCATAAGAGCGGAGCCCTCATGAATGGGATTAGTGTCCTTATTAAGAGAAAGCTTTCTCCTCCTTCCTTCTATCATGTGAGGACACAGCAAGAAGACAGCCCTCTATGAACCAGGAAGCTGGCCCTATCACCAAATCTGCCAGTAGGTGTATCTTAGACTCTCCTGCCTCCAGAACTCTAAGAAATAAATGTTTACTGTTTAAGCCACTTAGACAGGCTGCATTTTGTTATCCTGAATGGACCAAACATGGACTTTTGTTGTTGTTGTTGTTAGTGGGGATTGAACTTAGGGGTACTTTACCACTGAGTTATATCCCCAGTCCTTTTTAGTTTTATTTTGTAACAGGGTCTCTCTAAATACCAAGGATGGCCTTGAACTTCTGATCCTCTTGCCTCAGCCCCCTGAGTTGCTGGGATCATATGTGTGTGTCACCAGGCCTGGATGACATGGACTTAAAAGTCCAGTGAATACCTTGATAAGAACCTCTCCAAAACGTCTCCCTTTCATCCCCCATTTCTTCCTCAGGTCTCAATGTGAATCCACCTCATCAGCAGAATACAGCTGAAGCCCTAGATGCAAGGGAAGCTGGGGTAGGTGATTTTTTAACTTTCCAACCTCTGATAACTTGAGTGGGCCCATCTACTCTTCCTAACAGAGTACTGTGTGAGTAGAAGTGGAGGAATTTAGGGGAAAAGGAGAAAACAAAGCTGGATATAATGACAATAAAGAAGAAGCTAGTGATTAATGTTAAAATCCAAAGAAACGGAAGAATGCCAAGAATATAAATCACCTGCTGAACTGAGTACTAATGATGTCCCTGGAGACCAGAACAGCAGCTGCTTCATTGGAATGAAGAACAGATGAGAAAGTGGAGATCATGAATCCAAAACATTCTTTCCAGAATCTTGGTTAAGAAAGGAGGAGAAGGATGTGGTTGCCATCCATGTGCCTCAGTGTAGTGATGAATCACTCCTCCATGAGGGGTTGGCAAACTCTAGCTGGGGGAAACTGACTAGAACAGATCCAACTTCTCTGCTCTTTGACTTATCTTTTCATTATCCTCCCCTCATACACTGAACCGAAGTGGTTTTCTTCTTGGGTCTCCCAAATCTTTCTGTGAGTGGACAGAAATAGCTCTCAGCTTCTCTTTGCCTTTTCTTGCTGTTGGATCATCACAACCCACAACTTGCAAAACTTCCCTGAACTGCTGTCTCATTGACTCCACTTTTCTCCTTGCCCCATGCAACCTGTATCTCATCACCCACTGGCTAGATCTGATTTATTGCTTACCTTGTTGTTGTAATCGATGTTACTTCTCACATTATACTAACATTTAGCAGTTTTCACAGTTTTCTAAGTCAAACCATTCTTGGCTTCCTGACATTGGTAGATACTGCAAGTAATCTCTCATTATTCATCTTTCTTTCTACTTTTTGGTAAAATTTCCCCCCCAGGTTTACCTGAGCCCACCTACATATTAATAGCTTGGCTTCTGTTATTCTATTTTCTATTTCTATAACAAAATGTCTGAGGCTGGATAATTTATAAAGAGGTTGACTCAGCTCACAATCATGGAGGGTACAAGTCCAAGACTGGGCTTCCCCATCTGTCCAGCCTCTGGTGAAAGCCTTCTGACTACATCACAATATAGCAGATGGCATCATGGTGGAAGGTCATGCAGAAGGGAAAGAGCAGCTACATGGCAAAATAGGAAGCAAAAGAAATTCAGGGAACAAACTTGGTCTTTTTATAACAACCACCCTTCCAAGAACTACCCAAGGTTCCCGGAGAACTACATCCAACTCTTCCAAGGGTCATAGCCCCATGACCTAATTTAATTACCTTGCACTTGGCTCCACCTAGTAAAGGTTCCACCAACTCCCAATACAGCCTGGGGCCTGTTTCCCGCTTTACAATCGTTGGTGGATGCACTCAAACCACATCCAAACCCTAGCAGCTTCTCCTGCAGCCAGAAATGACCACATGACTAGGTTTGAACCCAAGACTCTCACTTCCCCACACCTCTCACCTGGCTGGAGAAAGGAGATGACTGGCTGGAGCAATCCTGAAGCCGCATGCTGAGTGTGTTGGAGCTGCTCTACCTATGCAGGCCAGTCACCTGGAGACTATGAAAACAGGAGAGAGGCAGATTTAGACTTGGGGGTAAGTTATAGTGTTTTGTTTTAAACTTGAAGAAGATTAGTATATGCCATCTCAAAATATGCCAATTTTATAAGAATTTTTTTTTTCAGTCCTGGAGACCAAACCCAGGGCTTGTACCTGCTAAGCAAAAGGATTATGTTGAACTGAAGGCAAATAAAAATCCATAGATGCAGGAAGCGTTCTCTGACTCCCTTTATCTGCTTAAAAGCAAGGCATAAATTTCCCTTTGTAAATGTGTCCCGTGTCCTTCCACAGGAAGAGGAGATCCACTCTTATCACCAGACATAGAGAGTTGGCACCGGCATGAATCTACACAAATAAACCTTATAAAAATAACTCTCATCTTCCATAAGCTTCCCCCATTTATCTCCTAGTCACTTACCATTATTTATCATTCCTGAAAGCCCAAACTTTACTTTGTTAAAATGATGTATAAACTCCCGAGTCTAACCATTTATTTGAGTTTCACTTCTTTTCTGTGAACTCCTGCGTATGTAAATTCTAATTTAAATGTGCTTGCCGTTTCTCCCATTGATCTTTCTCAAGTTTAATTCATGGGTCTCTAAATATTAAAGCTAAGGAGGCAGAGGGAAAGTTCTTCCTCCTCAACAGACTTAAATAATACAATGGTCCTGGGATTCTCTTTGGTAAGAATGTCTGTGTGGTTCAGCTGCCACACACCACCCAGGTCCAGTGTCCACCACAGTGTCCACTTCATTCTTCTGGCATGACATCCACAATTTGTCCTCTGGCTATTACAGCGTCCCTTGACTAGAACTTCTAAAGATGTTTCTCATCTCTGTCTTGTGACATTTGGAGACTTTAAGGCAAGAATGTCTAGAACTTGGAGAACTCTCCAGGAGTCTGATTCCTTAGAAAAATGTATATCTTCTCCATGATCTTCCAACTTTGGAGTCTGCAACAAATCCAGTAATGCTGCTTAGCTTTTCTGTGGCTCAGTTATGAGAACTGGGAAAGTAACTGTACATGTCTTCACAAGTTGCTATCACAATAAATAGTTGTAAGTGAATTTACAATACAGGTTTATAGTATTATAATGATACCGTTAAATAAATATCCCACTTTTGCAATTTTTAGGACAAAATATAACCATGTGACCCAGTCCTTGGGCCTCTCCCTGGATCTTGGAAAAATCTGTGTCATTAGCTTAACAGTAAATCCACCTCTGCCTACCTGACAGAGTCCTTAGGAGATGACAACATACACTCAGGATCACTAGCACTTAAAGTGCCTTTGAGCTTCTGACACAAAGATATGTGTCATCTTCCAGACATGGGACTCTGAGGTTGGTCAAAGGAGCAAGGGCTACATTTGGGCTTTTATGCTTCCCCCTTGCTGGGTGCCTGAGGCATCAGGAAACTCAGGGCTGCTCCACATCTGTGTGGTTGGTACATGCCATTATTTATCATTCCTGAAAGCCCAAACTTTGCTTTGTTAAAATGATATATAAACTCCTGAGTCTAACCATTTCTTTGAGTTTCACTTCTTTTCTGCATACTCCTGCCAACAGGGTGGAGGTGAGTGGAAACCAGACTCAAGTCTAATTTTCTTGTCAAGTGTGTGTCTCAGCATGCAGCTACATATATGCAAGAACAGGGCTTCCAATGGAATCTCTGTGCCAAGCCCTGCACCCACTTTTGGCTGATGTGCAGGGGGTCTTTGGAGTTGGTGGGGGGTTGGTCCTGTACTTGACACCAGTGCATACAGCAGCTCTGGCTCCTGGCATACAATAAGCACTTTGTAAATACAAATGTTCCTTTTGCCCACCTCCACCATTATTTCCTATCTATGTACACTTCTTTTTTTTTAAGAGAGAGAATTTTTTTTACTATTTATTTTTTAGTTTTTGGTGGACACACATCTTTATTTTTATGTGGTGCTGAGGAATGAACCCAGCACCCCGCGCATGCCAGGCGAGCATGTTACCGCTTGAGCCACATCCCCAGCCCTGTGTACACTTCTTACTTGCTCAATCTGGTATAACTAGAGGCCACTTGGAAAGTTAATTTGCATACTTTCAAGGATGCTATTGGGGAGGGATCCAACATGGCGGCGAGAGGGGAGGCAGCGCTTTCAGTACCTCCTCAACAACGGGGTCAGAGAGAAGCATGGATACGCTTAGATTCGACCTGCTGAGAAACTCCTAGCAAAATTCCACTAAAGAGAGATCGGCCGGGAATCGGTAGGATTTTTGGAGGTGACAGTCTGCGCTAGACGAGTGAATCTCCGCCACGCAGCACAGAGGTCCAGACCCGCCAGCCGCTGCCCGCGCGACTCGGCGACTGTCGGCTGCCTGCACCGGCCCCCGCGTCAGGGCGGATAGCCTCCGAGGCGCAGCGCAGCAGGAGTGGTGCAGGGACTCTAGGAAGAGGTCTCTCGCCAAGCCTTCATGAAATAGCAAAACGGGAGCTGAAACCAACCAGAAACAGACCAGTCCCACCCCTCCCTTCGGACACTCTGGCAAGGAGCCTGGGGCCCGCCATAGCAGAGTGGTGACATCACCAGAGTTCCGCCGACAGAATTCCTTCCCAGCGGAATCCACATTAGCAGGTGTGTGACTCCCACCCCCTCCAGATACAAGCAGCCAGGAAACCACCGGGGGCGTGTCTGTAGGGAAGCAGAGGGGATTCCAGATCCCCACCTCCCCTTAACACCAGCGGCGACACCCAAGATCTTAGCCGCTAGTTTCT